>NC_051155.1:80630875-80930875 GCF_013339745.2 Dermacentor silvarum | reverse complement strand
GTTCTGGCGGAATTTTCTTGCCGTCCTTGCGTTTTTTTTTATTCATGACTGAATGTTTGAAAGCCATGTCCCTACCTCTATGTAAGTAATTTTTTGGGCCCCGAGTGTATTGTACTCAATAAATACACTACGTTGGCGGCATGTCATCAGGTATCGTAAGCAAACAAGCAAAATTTGTACTCGTCTACAAGAGATCCATGAGATATTATTTGCCGTACAACAGGGCCATTCGCGCACATCTCAAGAAGCGGACATGACAGAGCCTATTCTGCCATTTTGTTCTTCATAAGGGCTGCTCAACCAATGCCTAGTGCAAGTTTTAGAATAGCTGTTTGGGAGGGCTTGGCAGATCGCACATACTTGCGGTCATCAATGTTACTTTGAAACTTTTCAACTAGCTGTGACAATATGTACAACCCTGCCTGTGTTACACGGAACTGCACTGTAAATTCGCAGGTATAAAGCAGAAGACAACGCACATTCAATCCCGCCACATATAAAGACATCTATATTAAGCGATATAAAAAGCACTGCATCTGGCATTATAGATGGCATTTATAGATAGTTTGTTTTTTTTCACATAGAGATAATGACTGCAGCTTTTGTATATGTCGCGAAAATGTTAGGTTCGCTTTCATGCTGCTATCCTGCACAAATGATCCAAGTGGCCCTGCGCTTCTCTGCAAATTATTTTGCCGTTTCTCCAGAAGTACAACGCAATGCACGAAATTACTTTCGGCAGATATTTCCAATTTTTGTTTTTAGTTTACCTTAGACCTATGAAATTACTTATCTTCTCGTTTGCCTAATTCTCTGATATTAGTTGTACTTTTCGCCACGAACTTCTTGCCTTTAACTTGTACTTTTGGTCTTCTTTATATTTTACTTTTGGAACTTTTTGTTCACTGCACGATGCACAACGCAGTTGCTGTGTTGAGAAGTACAAACTACAGAGTGAAAAATAGTACGCTCCAGCTATAACAGACAGCGGCTTTCAAGAGCCCGTTTTTCCATTCTCCTCTAATCCCTTCTCTTTGAACCAAGAAAATACACATGGCGCCGTCTCTGGTTCCTCGAGAGATGTAATGAACGTTATTTTGTTACTTTCAGCGCAATTATTGGAAATGTGTGTTCCTAATCCCCCCTAATGTAATGCCCTCGATCGAATGTAAGTAATGAAATAAATAAATGAAACGCTGCAGTTTCGCCCGAAAGGCGAAGCATTGATTGCGATAGGAAATTAGTGGACAGCTATACGAAGTAAGGATAGTAGCTTTATCGGCCGTATAAACTTGTAAATATAGGCATACTAACTAAATTAACAAACACGGTGTCACGCGCGCACAGGCAAACTTGAACGCACTTCACTCGATGACCACGGAAACTCGTTTTCAAAATGCTGGGGTGAGGAAGCGTGCTAGCAGCAGCGATCTAATTGACCTTCGTGCCTTCTCTTGCATCAGCGCGAACTAAGCCGCGAAAATACAGCACAAGGCGGACTCTTTCTTCATCGCAGATGGCTTTTAAGATACCGCAGCGTGGGCGGGCGCGCGCGACAGACCGACCCGCCCGGAGACGAACCCCCCCCTCCCCCCTGTCACCCTTTCCCCCGGAGACGTGCGCGCGAAGGAAGAAGGC
Organism: Dermacentor silvarum; assembly: GCF_013339745.2. Lineage (NCBI taxonomy): Eukaryota > Metazoa > Arthropoda > Arachnida > Ixodida > Ixodidae > Dermacentor > Dermacentor silvarum. The sequence continues at coordinate 80,929,237 of NC_051155.1, read as the reverse complement.
GCGCTTCCTCCCAGCTTTCCTCCCTTGCGTGCGCGAGATAGACCGACTATCGCCGGCTCACCCTGGCACGCTTTCACTCGCACATACAGTATACAGCACGCGGCGACGATTTTATCGCCCTTGGAATTTACAGGGAAAGTCACGGGGACGCCGACGGCATAAATGCGCCTGGAGTGTCCATATAATTGCTATCGCAATAATAAATAACCAGCCAAATAAATAAAGTTTATACGTACAAACAAATATCAGCGAGCTTCGTTCGACGTTGATAGCCGGATTAAAACACTTCATGGCCTTGCAGCATGGTTTTAATAGGAATAGCAAGAGTGTACGTTGTTCGCTAGGCACACGCGCTGTCTCTCAAAACATCCCACTGCCTCTACGGACGCACTAGCTCGGCTTTCGCCGCGCCGCCAAGAATACTTGGTATTCGACAAAGCAATATAAAGAGCGAGCCACTCAAAGCGAGCGAAGGAGGGACGCACAAAACGCATTGTCGTTCCCGTTGGCCCGTCCCGATCGACCGCATCGCTTACGCGCCTGCTAGAGACGCTTTTCCCTGACGTTACCCTAGCTGTAGGTTTCCCATTTTTCTTGCGCTTCTCTCGCTTTTGCCCCGAGCAGCGAGACAGCATGCGCAAGAAAGGCATTTTATGCGCCCTCGTGCGATGATGCTGCCGAGCGCATCTCCACTGGGTTTTAGTTTGGACAGCTTGCCGTATAGGGAACAGCATTAGCGTGTATATCATAGTGCACATATGGTTAGAATTCTTTTGTGTTCTAGAATGAGATGTTTCTTGTCTAATATGTGCACCGATGTGTGTCAGGTGTGTCTCAGATGTGTCTCAGATGTGTCTCATGCTTTCAGTTTTTTTTTTTGTCAGTCAGCAAGAGAAAGACGAAGAATCTGCATTTGTACATCGATCTTTTTATCAGGAAGACAGATGCAGCAAGAAATGGAGAGATACATAGTTATACAGGTTCAATGGCAAGCGGAAAAAGAATTTCTAGTGGAACTGTTTCACCAGTGAGCCAATGCCTTCGAACCGTTCACGAAAGGTCTGACAGCATGAAAACAAAACAAAAAAATTAAAAATGAAAACTTTAGCCTGAATTCATCGTTCTTTTTTTGTTATTGATGCGGGACCAGTGCGAATAAGCGAGAAAGAAAAGGAACGGACACGCAGGAGCTCCTGCGTAGTTGACAGTAATTCCTGTTTCTCTCACTGAATTCCGTCAGAAACACTCAGACAGTGAATGCATGTCGCATAGCGAACATCTCAGACACAACTTACGAAAAAGAAGAACATTTTTAATTCCTGTTTACTATTGTCATGTATATCACAATATATGCTTGAACCAGATAACGTTTGAACTACATCTTTCACTTAGATTAAGAGCATAAAGGTGAACCAGTCTAGATACACAAAACTCGTTAAGATCGAGTTCCCGCAAAATTTCGAAATAACCCATCAGCAAACGTTTTATAATAAATTGTTTAGCGTAGTCAGTTGCCTAAATACTATTCACATGTGTGATGAAAATGAGGATAAGATAATGATCACCAATGTGCAGACTGGGCAGGTTGGTATTCCATAGGTAAGAGCTGTACAAACGAAACGACAACATGAACGAAAAAACACACACAAGCGCTACTTGCAACAATTTATATTTAATCCCCATGGTACTTTTTATACATAACATATTCTTAGCACATCAGTGCGCAAAAATCCAAGTCATTACGCGTCAACAAATCTACTCGAGCGAGGCTGGCACACCCAGAAAATAAGATTATTTCCTTGACAGCGCGATAGCCGGCATGCTTACGCACATTTCACCCATCTTTTCTATTTGTTCTGCTGATTCTATATAGGCTGATTCCTGTTTAGGCCAACAATTCATTCTGTAAGTATATAACAACGGAACACAACCACGGCTCTTACAATGCATCGCAAAAAGCCACCGACCACGTTTTTGACACTATAATTGCTCGTGCAACAGATCGTTACGGCATACAGATTTGATATAAACCTAAGAGATTGGCGTTTCCTGAGAAATAGTTTAGAGCAACAAGCTGCTTTCTCTGCAACCCGACTGTTGGCTATAGGCCAAAGTTTTTTTTTTTTTTTGGTGGCGGTGTTGGCCTCGTAGTTTCGTGTCTCGCGGACAAGAGAATGCGGTGGTGCACACTTCCATATGCATGGTCACCGGGGCACAGTGGACAAGGAACATGACTTACCATGCACAAAGAGTGTAGCGCTTATGCTCTTCCATGCCGTAAACGCTGCAGTTAATTTTCAAACTTTTTGCTGCAGCTCACATTTGGAGGAATCGACATCGGTCAAAAATGAACGAATGGGAACATTTAGGCTGCTTTTTATTAGCTTACGGCTTCAGATGGCCCCACATTGTATTCTTCGCAGCGTCGCTCCACTTACGCCTTTATTCTCGTGCATCCGCTTCATTGGTAAGGGGTCATTTGAAGCTCCAGCATTTTCTGAACGGTACTCACCCCCATAGATGATCTCTCCACTTGGTTTACCGTTTTACGCCAATGTTTGTTGATCAGTGATTGTCATCTCATATTGTTTGCTAGATAGTAGTTACTAAGGCTGCACAGTGCACGTAAGGCTTCACACAAATTAGGAAGACAGCAAGTAAAATATAATAAGCACTGGCAATTTAACGACCTTGCCTTGCTGTGGAAGTACAAAGCAGGGCGTGTTCTCGCTTTAAGATAACCTTAACAACTACGGCTTCTTACTGGAAACAATTGTATTCACGATGAGCAGTTGTAATATTAAAACAACGGGAATTCCCTAAGGACTAATGCATTGGACGTTGATACAAAATGTAGGTTGAAAAGTACGAACTGTACTTCCGGAAAAGACTGGCCTACAATTTCTCTCTGTCAAAAGAAGCAACAGCTTAACTTAAAAACTGTTATTATAAAAGTAGAAATTAGGCGCTGGGATTTTTTTATTTTTTATTATTAGTTATACCATATTATCTGTACATCCCCGTCTTCAATGCCTCTAGGAGCCTGTAAGGCTTTGTTCAGTAAATAAATAATACTGCACTGTGACATCAAATTACTGTGCTTTTTAGAAACCGAGAAGAATCAAGGGCCGAATTCACAAAGCTTTTTGTTCAAGAGTGTTATTTGCCAATGGCCTGCTGCCTTACTTAATTTCATGTCTGACGTCCCATTGGCTAGAATTTGCTCTAACATGAAGTTCTAGCGTAATAACTTTATGTGAATATGAGTGAAGGTTTTCTGCAGCACTCAATAATTAATGACGTGTTTACCATAGCGGCTACTTCAAGGCCGATGGGAGCATGCAAGCTGCGACTTGTCGCAATCATAAGACATTTGCAAATTACAGCCATGGGAACTTCGCCGACAACTTCCTAAAGGTAGATTGGCATGTCTTTTGAGCTTCATTTTTTTAGCCAAAACGAATTGTGCGTTCAAAAAAATTGTGATGAAAAAGCACAAAAAATGGCATGCATAATTCGAAAGTATCAATGCGAAGAAAAACCAAGATCCTATTCAGGTAACTTATAAATTCATTAAGCTTAACACTGCTGATTCATGAGCTGGTGATGTTCTGCAAGTATGAAGTTTCAATATAAATTTGAAATCGAAACCTTGCAACGGCTTTCCGGCGAGATGAACAAAACATATGAAGTGGCAAATTAAGGCAGTAAAGCAATAAATGATTTCTTTTACCCTGAATCATAAAAGCATCAAACGTGCACCATTATTTTTCACCTTTTGCTTTTGGAATCTCGGAAAAAAATCAAAGTGATACAAACAGCATACGTTAGTTACCTTAGAGGAGTGATGTCAGGTTCCGTGGTGGCAACAAATAAAAACGTGTTTTGCCTTCCTTCCGTTAAAATTAACCAATCTTTCATTTTGGCACGTTTGCCATTTTTCGTCGAAATATATTTTCGAGTGTTTTCTTCTCTGCCCTCTAGCCCAATTTCCATGCAAAAGGGAATGAAAATCAGCGAATACAACGCTAATTCACCAGATATAAAAAGAAACCATCGTTTTTGTCGGCACGCATATATTAGCGTCACATCTTGTTGAGGGTTTTCTTGTTCCAGGGTCATTTTTCACCTAGCACCGTAATCACAACCCGGGGCCACTGCAGCGACTAACAAGCGTGGTGACTAAAGAAGACACGTGTGCACATATTTCTTCTTCGCATGGCACCGTTTCATATAGTATTGCTCTCTGAGACGCAATGTATATAAATGACGTGTTGCACCCTTTGATTAAAAAACGATCCTGGCAAATCAGTGCAAAAGCATAGCGGGTTTATATTTATCGAATTACGCTTTGCACCTTGTTTCTTATATGTTAGTTGACTGCTCAAGCACAAATGTGGTTCCGGTAAATCGTTTTTTTTATTTACGTACATGGACCACGTGCTCGTACGATGAGGTTAAAATTTGTTCCTATTAAAGCCACGGTAATGGTGGACATTCAAAAAGTCCCAACTATGCTTTCGCCTCCTGCTCAACCGCTCAATTTATAACATTTAGTCATTTCGAAGGCAATTAAGACGCAGAGTAGGAAATTCGAGAAGCTTACCGATAACCTTGGTAAATAAGCAAACTTATTATGTTTTACTCATACCTAAAATGCGGAACGCTGTTTGGCCGAAATGGCAAATGTTATCTCGAAATGGAAATAACAAGCTTTATTTAGTATCGGTTTGAGGGAGCTGAATATTCTGGAGGTTGGGGGGATATATTTGGCAGTTTTGCGTTAGAATGTAGCGAATCGGACTCGCCTGTCTAGATATGAAACAGTTCACGCAATGCAGTAAAGGTGTTAGAAATGGTGCAGCGTTGGTGGTATCTGATATACGCTGCCTGGTTAGGCTGCTCTTTAATGTCCCCTACAACTCCCATACTAAAAACTTATTTCAGGAAGCCAACATAATTTCTGTGTTAAAATCATACCACTACAAGTTAACAACTGCTTTTAGGCGAGAAGTAAAACTAAACTGCTCCTTTCTACGAGAACTTTGTAGCCTTGAACCCAATAACAAATTTTATGTTACCCGTCATAAAGAAATATGGCGGGTGGTCACACCCAGAACAAATTATTTAAGGGAAAAGCTATCGTACACAATGCCAATGCTTCTAAATAAATATAATAATATAGGCGTTGATGTCACGCAAATAACGGCCCAACAACTGAGAGACTTGTATGTGCAGGATTTTTAAGTTACTGGTAAGTGTACTTCCTCTCGGTTAATATGTATATAAGGTGTGTATATATGTATATGTATATATGTGTATGAGTGTATGTGTATGTACGGGTATGTGAATGCATGTGTATGTGTGTATACATGCGTGCTCAGCGGCGTCTACTTGCTTCATTTTTTCACCATGAGAACTACATAAGCTACCTAATTATTTTTGGACACCAGTGGCTCTGTATGCACATGCGTAGTTATGTGCATGTATATGCGCTTATGTGGGTACATATATGTGTATGTCTATATAATACACATGTGTATGCATGTATGAATTGTTGTTGCCGAATACTCTGAAAGGGGGCTGCGGGCCTCGTCAAGCTGCCTATACTGGAGCAGCTTTTACTTGGAGCCTCCTCCACCAAGTTGATGGAAATACAATTATTATTATTATTATTATTATTATTATTATTATTATTTATTGCTTTATTTATATACCTTCAAGCCCGGCTTTAGGGCATTCCAGAATAGAGTGTGGTCTTGAAATGCTATGAAACGGCAATTAGGATGTAACATGCTCTCTAAGAAGATTTTATTTGCATTAAAATTCTTGAATCTGTAATGGAGACAACGGAGAAGTCGAGGTGGTTCCAGTCAATCCCATGTCTGAGTAGTGAAGGAAAGGATGTGCAAGTTTATATGGAAACAAAAAATAAACACGTATAACAACCAACCGCATGAGATAATATAAGTTACGAGAAGATACCTCGTTATTTTGCGGCGTCAAGTGAGAGATTAAATGAGGAACGGCGTTTTTATAGATTATGCGCTGGACAGACACGAGCGATTAGCGCAAATGAAACTCGTGCTACTATGCTCCACAAGATGAACGTCACTGGTGCGACTGAATGCTTGAGTGCCAATAGCTAATGCATATCCCAGTGTCATAATAACAAAGAAATTATGGAGGAGGCACATAAAATAGAAAAGTTTCTACCGAAGTACCCAAGCATGCAGCTTTATTATTAAGATAGTCAACGTGTGGTTGTCAAGACTCTTAAGGTATTTTTCAATAGTTACTTCCTCGAGAACAGAACTGTCAATATCATAGTTACAAGCGTTTTGAAAACGCAAATGATAGATATACATGATTTCTTATCATTTTAAAACAAGAGTTAAACACACCACGTGTGTTCCATGCTGCATGGCTATTCTTGTTTGAGCTGTATAGGTTTCAAAGCAACAATGACATTTCCACATTTGTGCAATTCACCGGCACATGAGTTGGTATACGCTTCCTTATATGTTGTGTAATACTAGGCCAGTATTCTTGGGCGATTACTTTCGGGGATGCGATCACTTTCACGAGATTTTGCGCATTCGTCACCGGGCGAGCCGAAGTATCCAGCGACCGGTAGCGAACTTGGCACAGTACCAAGAACATTGTCGGCCGTATACACCGACGCGACAGTTGCGAAGTCACGTCAAATCTGGCGAAACTGTTTGTACCACGCAAGTGATCACGTGAGAGTACCACACCTGCTCACTGCTATCATGTTATGGCGAATTCCATTGGGAGAACAGGAGCAGGGCGCCGTGCAGTGCGGAGTCGGGCGACAGCGCAGTCAGAACAGGCACACTCGACCCGCCACTGGAATACGGCGTGCATTCGGAGAGCAGGTGGGAGGGGGACGTGTGAGGAGAAATGTACCATGTGACTAAAGCAATCGACGTCCCACCATTTTCTGCAGGAGAGCGGCAAAACACGCGTGATCGTCTTGTAATCTGTCGGGCGCAATCGTGTCACCGTTTGCGGCCACGTACTACATACTTTTGTGCAGCGTCGATGCATCCCACAAAGTGTCCGCCTGCGAAGATCATCTGAAACTGCAACTTGAATCTGAAGTTGAGCTCCAGCAGCTTTCGCTGCTGTCACCGTCGAGCGTCTCAAGCACTTCAGTAAGGCGACGACGCTTTGCTGCCGCTGTCCCCCGCGCATCCAACGAGAAGCAAGGCGGACTAGAAATGCCAGGATCTGTCGCTAAATCGCTGCGAAGCTCGCTCGTATCACCGACGTCAAAAACAGCGGTACCAAAACACCAACTACGCTTGGCTGCCGCCATTGCCGCCGCGCGCGCCGGCTGAAGCAAAATAAAAAGAAATGAGCAGGATATGACGGTTTAAGTCACGTGACTTCCTCCGTACTCCGCTTTTCAGGCGAGAGCAGTCCGGACTGCTCCCGGCTGCTCTCGGCGCAGCGAATTTGCTCTTGTTCTACCACTGGATGACGGCTCTCCCACTCCTGTTCGACCACTGAAACACGTCGCCTCTGGAACGAGCACCTTCAGCGTGCTTTTGAGTGCTCCTGTTCTCCCAATGGAATTCGCCATTAGTTTGAACACAGACTTCCTCTCGGAGCAGCATTTATTGCATAGCTGTATAAATTGTAAAATGGTGCATATAACATTCTTTTTGAGATTAGTCTCTCGTGACTTCAGTGCGCTGTCTTAGTTTGCACGTTTATTTTTCTAAAAAACAAGGTATATAAAGGCAAAAAGAGCGGTTTAATGTCTCGGAGATCCCCAGAGCGCTATGAGGGACGTCGTATATTGAGGTGCTATGGAATATTTACGACTTCCAGGGTGTATTAAGTGCCTTTAAATCTGAGTACGCGCACGTTATTGGGTGTAAACAAGCGTCGTAGCGCTACGACCTCGTCAGAATGCGGCCACACCGGAGGGGAATCGAACCCACGACCTCGTTCTCAGCAGCAGAACATCATGGCTATGGAAGAAGGTACATAGATGTGCATTAAGAAGACACATACACGCCTTTTTCAGTGCGTGTGCACATGCTTTTACATTATTCATTGCTGCATATAACTTCGAGGCTGTATATGAACCGACGCTAGGACATTTTAAGGCTGCTATTACGGTCATTGTGCAAATTATTTGTTTATTTCTGGTATATACTTACTTAGTGTACACGACACACTAAAATCAAATAAGCTATACGAATAGCCATTAGAGCAACCTTCAGTGCCTTGGTGCTCAGGTTATTAGTGCCAAAATGCTCAAGGTCGTAAACATAAACGATTATGTTCCACAATAATATTCCCTGTACGATAAGGTACATCATACGGAGAAACAAAGAGCAATCCTCGTCCATTTTCTGAATAGCTAAGCATCTTTACGAATGTTTGTAGAATACTTCCTGATAGATTAATTTAGAGTGTGCATTGCGTATAACATCTTTGGCTTAGTAACTGGCTTCTTTATAGTATTTAGAGTATTCTGTTCATATACATTTCGTTTACTAACGTGTCAACGTTCGTGGCAGTGTGACGAGCTCGCTATTCTCGCTGCTGGTACAGGGGAGTAGGAAAGGAGGAGGTGGAAAGAGAAAGGCAGAAGGCAGGGAGGTTAACCAGAATAACGTCCGCTTGGCTACCCTACACCGGGGGAATGCGAAAGGGGAACACAAAGATGACAATGAGAGTGAGGAGGGAAGGAAAGAAGAGAAAATAGCGGTGAGTTCGCTGACGCTTGCGTTATTGCAATAATAGTCACAGACGTTGACACAAGCCCGTCCTCCTCAAGAAGCACAAAAGTGCCTTCACCGCATTATGGGCCGACGAGTGATGGAGGCCGTGTTCCAGCAGCACTTGCATGGAAAGTATCCGATTGTCCAATTTTTTAGCGCATTAGCAAGTTCTTGTCTTTCACGTTTGGAAAGTGGCACAGCAGGTGGTCGATAGTTTCGTCGGTGCCGCAGACCTCGCATGCTACACTGTCGGTCACTCCAATTATTGTAGAGTATGCCTTTTTGAAGCCAACTCCTAACCAAAGGCTACAGGGGAGTGCAATACTATAGTACAGGGAGATACAGTCGCAAATATATTCTAATGGCGAAGGAGTTCATTCAACTTAAGCAAATATGTATGCTCCTTTGTAGAAAGTAATCGAAAACAGGGTTAAAGTGACTAAATTGTGGCTTTAAAAGTAGCGAGAAATGGTTTCATGAAAGAAAAAATGCGGGATACGATAAGCAGGTACAAAGAAATGTAAGAACTAATAGCTCACCCGCGGAAAATTATAAAGTATATTTTTTTTCAATGGACGCTGCATTCGTGCACTTCTGAGTGTGGGTGGGTTTCCTAATTAGTTAGTACCTGCATAGAGGCATAATAACGGCGTGGCTGCAATGATGCTGGTATGTGTAGGCTATTAATGTAGCTGAAAGCACTGCTCTTCGCGATAATGAGGCAAACACCACCGAGATACCTTAGCGTATTATTTTTAGAAGTTGCAGTATTATAAGTGTTGCCCATAACCACTGGTCTTGAATATTTAGGTCAGAATAACCCGCTAGAACCGCCCATGAACAAGCGTTCGTGATTTGCTTAGTTCAATCCAAATGCATAGTCGTTTATTATATGTTACTGACGAATTTAATTTTGTATACACCTGTGCTACGCGCGAAGTGCTTCAGTCTCAATGTCATGTGTAAATGACATTGGACAGATCAAACGAAAATAGATCCTTTCTCAGCAAAAGTTGACATCAATCGCGTAGATAGATGGGACAACGTAATAAAGAATAAATCGCGCAGCAATTTGTCATTGTGTACTTGACATACTCTGACGCAGGCCACTTCTGATTAAAATTAATCTCCGAGATTCATTGTAACAATTGAAAACTATCAAATCATATATATTTGAACAGTCGAGTGATAACTTTTCATGTGAAGTTGCGGCATGCCTCGAGCAAGGTACACATCCAACAAGCAATACGGCCAACATGTAGGGCAACACTGATTAGGTAAATGCATAGCATATGTGTATGTGTATTAAGGAAAATGATAGCAAGCTTACAATTCATCGATATTATTATATTTCTTCCAGTTTCTGCTTCTGTATTTCTTTCCCTGTGCTAATCTGTGAACAGCATGAATTAGTTTTTGAAGCACATTTAATGACAGGACGCATTTGATTGCAAAGTAATATTCATGCCTTGATAATAATTATGCTTATATGTGACAGAACTAATTGCATTAAGTACTTCAGCTTAAGAAATCTATTACATGGAACTAGTGATACTTCCGCGTCTTCTCATAACCATGTTCCCAGTAGCATTTCTCCGTCAAACTGGTCTGTCACCGGATGCAAAAATCTTTAGTCACACCGGCAGCACAGCATCATGATGCAGTACTACCTCCGTTGCTGCAGAAGAGATGGAGAAGATAAAAAAAAAAACTGGCAGCACTCAATCCGTTTAGTGAGGCTGCTGGAGGAGGCCATTAACCTTGTACTTCCACTGAACTTCAGTTGTTGAGTGTCTGTGGCAACTTTCGTAATTGAAGGATGAAAAATTCAAGAACTTTAGCAACGACGTGTAAATATCGGTGCAGAACGGCATAGTCCTTATAATCCAGCACGGTTTGCGTGGAACTCTGACAGGAGAAAACGCAGCGACATATGCAAAATTACGTGCCGGCTCCATATTTGTACAGTAAGACACCGAAACTGCTTTAATGTGGCCGCAGTGGCAAGGCGCACATGCCCCGTGCATTATGGTTCAATGACACTAAATGTTCAACGTGAAAGCTACTTGTAACATGTCAACACAACACGTTGTTGCAAACCAGATATGACGAATATTTATGACATAAAACCAATTCGCTGTTGCATTTCATATTGCCCACGATAGTGCACACAACAGCGCTTTCACGAAAGACCTTATCCATTGTTGCGCATCCACCACGACGGGCATGAGAATGCAATGTGGTGACGCAAACCCTTGTAAGACGCCGAGCACACAAGCAGTGGGCTTGAGTCCCCGCTGTAATGCATTTATTGGGATTCCGCGAAAAACGCCGTAGTCTTATGCGGTCAGCTCAGCTGCCTCGTGGGTCGTGCAATCCTTTACACTAATTCTCCCATTTTTTTTCTGACGCTGGAGACCCTAAGAACTCTACGAACCTTTACTTTCTTGCACATCTGTTGTATTTCTCAGATTGAAAAAATAACTTCGAATGCTGTGACGTTATTGAAATACTTATACAAGAGAGGGTTGGTTGCTACGTTGAGCCGCAGCATTTAATCTATATTTATACAAACTGCGTCACATTATAATGGCACATCAAATGTTATTATCAAATTGACCTAGCTGAAACATGTGCTTCACTTTAAAATAAACGCCCAAATGTATTCAAGCCTGCGTTTCTTCACTTATAATTTGGCGATAATGTGATGAATTCTTCCTCAACACACAACAAACGCTCGAACCTGACAGGAAGAGTGTGAATATCTTTCCAGAGTACAAAGGCGTAGAGGAGACACATCACATTCTTATTTTATTACGAACGTCAGCGTTGCGATCGTATGATACGGGCAAAGGTCAAACCGAAACTGCGATGAGCAGCGAAATATTTCGCAAGCGCTTCTCAAAGAGAACACAATCTGTGCGCACAGGCTTCGATGCACTTATTCATATTCGTACCTGTACAAGCTAACATGTCCTGGTAATATTAACAAAATGCCTAACACGTTGTACTGATGTGATTCCGACCACTGAGAAATAGCTTTTTCGCGTGTAAATATAATTTTCAGGGTTAATCGCAAATTTTCACCTTAGTTTTGTTGTGCTTTTTATCCACTCACTAGTGCAATACATGAGTCACCTTCCCGTTCTATAGCTGCAGACATGCCAACGGTCATAGGCACGCCTGCAAAAATCTCTGCCTTCCAATAAAAGCCTCTCGTTTTCCTTCTAGTTTTCAGACGAGAAAGAGACACCTAATTCTGAATTGCGCGTGCAAATTAAAAGCTTCATGCACACCTAAAGATTCCCATTGATAAGTGGGCGCTGTCACCAAGAACTGCCCAACTGATTCGAACGCAGAACTCCACATTTTCACATTGTCTCAGTGTGCAAAAAAATCATAATAATAATTAAGTCCGATGTAAGCTCTCCATAATTCCATGAACTAAGGCTCATGCCACACGCACCGAGCCCTTCTGAAAACGCATGTGCATAATATCAACTCGAAGAATTGTAGACTAATTTAGATTCGCATAACGGGAAGTGAAGATTGCTGGAACACAACTTCGTTGCACAATGTACAGACAGTGCTCATCATTATGTTGCGATTTCAATTACACGAAGTTTCCAAGCGTGTTCGCTCCAATGTTGCCCTCATGCTGTGCCGTTATCGACGACGCATGCGCCACTGCTGCTTGCTTTAGGTGGTCTCCTGAGCCGAAGAGTTAGCTTGGCTGCAAACACGACGAAACGAAGAGGAAGAACCGTGAACTCCAAACTCAATCGACGCGCTGGTGGAGCCCGGACAGTGTTCAGCTTCAGCCTACAACTGGTAGCGTAAGCGTTGCGTGAAGGCGTACAATAAGCATATCAGCGTTGCTGCTGAGCTGCCGTTTGTATGCGCTGCTTTCAGCAGAATAGACTGTAAATGCCGAGCTACCGTTATCTAAAATTTCACTGTGCAGTGAAGGATGCCGATGGGCCACTGTCGGTCCCCTACCATGCGCCATCGACTTGTTATGCCTCCAACGCAGCTGGTAATCATGTCACCCATGTAAGACGTCTAATTGCTGCCAGGACGCAGTTCCTTCCGCCACACGGTGGTTGCCTTGTTGCGCCAACATGCGGCAACCGCGTAAAGTTAGACACCGTGCGAGCAGTTCTAGTGCAACGCTAAAAATTGCTGCAGCAGTCAATGCTCAAGCACTGAACGCAAAAGCAAGGTATAGCGTTTTCTAAAGTATTTTTTCTGCACTGTACAAAAGCTTGTTGGGCACGGTCTTACCCAGTGCAGTATGTCATAGTTGCCCAGACCTCAGTTGCGAGAGTGGCTTCTCTTCCCATCGTACATACACTTACCGCTGTCTGAATGTGATGATCCCCTTATCGTTACCGCTGATTTTCCATATTTGGCAATGCTATCAAATTTTCTCTTGTGTCATTATTATATAAACATAATTCGTGAGAATTGGCCATGGTGTGACCGGGAATGGGTCGACGCTAAACTTTTTTCCATAATTTTAGCAACAGGCTACATCCAAGCGCCAGAAAAAGAAAAAAAGTGAGCCCTCTTATTGGTTTATATAGCTGATGACCGACTTACACGAGTGTAACGTTGTGCAAATAGCTTTTTTTTTTTGTAAGGCGGAGCTTTTCTTTTGCGAACCTCGCCGAGTTTCGCAACCATGTGTCCTGCGGCCTGGCTTTTCTCTTGGCGAATAGGCCAATCATAGCGGAGTACGCGCGCCGTGTGCGCCGCTGGGTTCTTTGCACCACCGCCAGAAGGAGTGCGCCTCCGCGCATGCGCGGTTACGGCCGTGTGGGCTAAAGAGAAATAAAAACAGTCATAAAGCTCGCTTTCGCGCATCTGTGACTGCATGGCAATGCGGAAGCAAACGCTTCCTGCGGATAGAATGAATTCGCATACGTACGGATGCGCATGCTTCCTCTGACACCATGATACGTTCAAGGCGTCCGTCGTGCTACTCGCTCGTAGTCAGCAACTCCGCTTAACAAAAGGTTCGATATAGTGTGGGCACACACACACACACACACACACACACACACACACACACACACACACACACACACACACACACACACACACACACACACACACACACACACTGTGTGCGGGACCTCAATAATTACAAACAGCGCTTGCTCGGTACTTTTCCAAAGGGTGTGTTTTAAGAAGTGTGGCACATAAGCTACGTAACAAATTTACTTTCTCTGCCTCAACGTCCTTCCAACGAGCGTAACACTACAAATTTATTGGGCTTGAGCGTATCACACCTGCAAGTTAGCGCATTTGCTTTCTCGCGATTAGTTGCGAGAAAATAGCGAATAATTGCACAGTTCGATGTACTAAGTAAGGTTACTGCAACAGCTCATAACACTGATATTTAAAAAAATAGCCTACTGCATTACCTTTTTGATAAATTGCAAGAATGCTAAGCCTAAACTACACATAAGAGAGCTTGTCTAAATTGAAGGTTGAGAGAGAGAGAGAGAGAGAGATACATGAGATGCGAAAGGCAGGGAGGTTAACCAGAAGGTAAATATCCAGTTTGCTACCCTGCACTGGGGAAGGGGTAAGGGGAGACAGAAAGATAAAGAAAAATGCACACACTTAGAGAGGGAGATAAAAAAAGAAAACACACACACACACACGAAGGAACTCAGGAGCGTCACAGTCGTTCAAACAGGTCGCTTGACCAGAGGAACTTCAGTAGCGCCCTGGTCGCCTTCTGCTGTGAAGACCGTATCAGTCGGCATTCTAAAATCGTCTGCTCAGAAAGCGGCCGGTCGTCGAGGCGTGCCAACTCCGTTACGAGCGACTGTCTCTGGGAGTTGTAGCGGGGACAATGACACAGGATATGTTGGACTGTTTGCTCGCTGCCGCAAGTATCACAGGCAGCACTGTCAGCCATTCCGATGCGACAAGCAAGAGCATTCGTAAAGGATACTCCAAGCCACAGTCGGCAGAGAGCAGTTGTCTCGATTCGAGGAAGTCCAGATGGATTGCGTAGTCGGAGGGATGGGTCCAGGCGGTGCAGTCGAGTATGTTGGAAACCAGGTGTGTTCCACATGGCTCGTGTGGAATCACGCGCGATTATGCGAAGCTTTGTTGCTTCATCGGCTCTTGATAGCGGGATGGGTTCCTTCCCAGCATTTTCGTGAGCCCTCCTCACAGCTTCATTGGCCTGTTCGTTGCCCATGATGCCGCAGTGGCCTGGGAGCCACTGAAAAGTGATGTCATGTCCTTCTTCAGCTAGTTGGCGACAAAGGTGCCTTATTTCCAGCACAAGTTGGTCTTGTTGTCCACGACGTAGAGTGGATAGCAGACAATGCAGGGCGGCCTTTGAATCTGTAAATATGCTCCATCTTCGTGATAAGTCTTCGTGAATCATGTGAAGTGCGCAGCGAAGTGCAGCAAGCTCCGCCGCGGTCGACGTTGTCCGGTGAGAAGTTTGAAACTAAAGGGTCACAGCCCTTTGCGGGGAAGATCACAACCCCTGTAAATCTGTCAAGAGTGGTCGAGCCATCAGTGTAAATGTGAAAATAGTCCTTGTATGTTTCGTGCAGCATGAGGAGAGATAGCTGCTTGAGAGGTGGGGACGAGAGTCCTGCTTTCGTTCGAATTCCTGGTACCGAGAGTCAAACTTGTGGACGAGCCAAACACCAAGGAGGTGATAGCAGTCTCTCGGCAGGCGTATAATCTCGAGGGAGGCAGTCACGGTACGCCGATATCGCCTGGCAAAAGGAGGCATTGGGTGGGTCATTCGGCAGAGTGGCGAGGTGATGGAAAGGGGAGCGGTCAATGTGCCTGATGTGTGCTCTGAGCACTTCCAATCTCATATGAGGTGTCACTGTGTAATCTTGAGCTATTCCAATTGTTTCCGCTGTCGATGTGCATCGTGGAAATCTAAGACAAACCCTTAGTGCCTGCGCCTGAGCACTTTCGATTGTGCGGATGTTGCTTCTGCAGGTATTGCTCAGTACAGGTAAGCTGTATCTCAGATATCCGAGAAACAGTGCCCTGTATAGTTGTAACATTGCGTGTACTGACGCTCCCCACGTTTTCCCTCCAAGAAAGTTGAAAACATGTGAGATGGCCATTAGGCGTTTTTTCAGGTAGGTCACATGGGGACTCCAGCTGAGGTCTCGATCAATGATCATCCCTAAGAATCTATGCGTCCTGGCGTAACAGATGTATTGCCCATTGATTGATATGGCCTAAGGCGTCATTGATTTCCGCGTTAACGCGACCAGCGCACATTTCTCAGGTGAAATCTGGAGGCCTTGTTCGCTGAGATACGCCGAAATTGATGTCGCAAATTTTTGAAGTCTCGCGCGCACCTGAGGACGTGTTACAACTGACGTCCACACGCAGACGTCATCGGCATACATTGATATATGGACAGCATTTGGTATGCGTTCCACGAGACCGACAAGAACAAGGTTGAATAGTGTGGGACTCAAGACGCCACCTTGAGGGACACCACGGTATGTGCAGTGTTGAGACGTCGGACCGTACTCGGTCTGCACAAAGAATGACCTCATGTGTAAGTAGTTGCGGGTCCACCGGTACACGTGGCCACAAAGGCCAACCGATTCCAGAGCATCAAGTATGGCATCATGAGCAACATTGCAAAAGCTCCTTTTACGTCCAGAAACATAGCGACAGATAATCGTTTACATCTCTTTTGATGCTGGACGTCAGTGACCAGATCGATGGCGTTATCGATGGAGCGGCGGAGACATCGAAAGCCGGCCATAGCATTTGGATAAACTTGGTAGCGTTCCAGGTACCACTCCAATCTGGCAAGGATCATGCGTTCCATCCCCTTCCCTACGCAACTTGCCAGCGCGATTGGGCGGTATGACGCGAGCTCTAGTGATGACTTGCCAGGTTTAAGGAGTGGCAGCAGGCGGCTTGTCTTCTATTCTTGAGGAACGTTTCCATCCTGCCAGGATTCATTGAATATATCCAGCAAGGCATTTCGAGCTCGCTCACCCAGGTGGCACAAGATGCGGTACGATATGCCATCTGATCCAGGAGACGACGACCGATTACACAAAGCAAGAGCCGCATCAAGCTCCTCGGTGGTGAAAGGCAAGTCCATGCGTGAGTCCCGTGTATGCGGCTCAATGCTATCCGTACCAAGGGGGCCTGTGTAGGTTGATTGACCTGCTATCTTTCTGCAGAAATCTTCCACTACCTCGATGTCCTCTCGACGTTGGAAAAGTGCCAAGGCTTTGAATGGCACGCGTTGTTCGGGAAATGTATGTAGGCCTCGCACGGTTCTCCATATGTGAGAAAGAGATTTTCGGGGGTCTAGGGATTCACAAAATTTTGCCCACCGTTGAGATTCCAGTTTGGCCATTCGGCGCTGGCTTTTTTTTTTGCGTGCGTCTGGCTATTCTGAGATCATGGATGGACTTTGTGCATCAGTATCTTCGCTCGGCCCGCCGACGAATCGCACGGAGTCGCTCTAACTCCACGTCGGATTTGGAGAACCTTGGATTGCATTTCAGCGTGCACATCGCATTCTGCGTTGCCTCCTTGATAGCTTGCTGAAGGCCAGAAGGGAGACCGTTGCGACAAGCTTCTTCCCATGCTGGTTTCGAATGTAGACCAGTCAATTCGCCGGAGTGTGTTTGGCGAATGGCAGCTGGCGAAACCCTTGATCTTAAAGTAACTGGGGATATGATCACTCCCATGTGTCTCAATGTCCTAAAAACCACTTTACACGAGTAGCCGAGCGACGTGACACAAAAGCCAAGTCTAAGCAACTGCTGTATGATGAGCCTCGTAAAAAGGTAGGGCTCCCATAATTAAGAAGGGACAGTCCATGGTCAGATGCGAATGAAGCCAGTCGTCGGCCGGTTGCGTTAATTTTAGAACTTCCCCAGATAGGGTGGTGGGCGTTAAAGTCTCGCGTGATAATCCATGGACCAGGGGTTGCTGTCAAGATGTCTTTTAGTCTCTTGCTATCAAACCGGGTTGAAGGGGATAAGTAGGTACCCACCAGTGTAAAGGCTACCTTTTTCTTCTTAACACTCAGGCAAACATACTGACTTTCATCATGAGGTGGCACTTGCTGAACGACGTAGCTAAGCTCCCGACGAAGAAACACAACGACCTTGCTGCTTTCGCTGCAAGTTGAGGACATGATTGATTTGTAGCCAGATAGACGGATTGGGTTTGATAATTTCGGTTCACAGATTACGATGATTGGGAAACGGTTAGAGTAAACAAACTGACGAAAATCAGGCATCCGACATCTAAGTCCTCTGGCGTTCCACTGGATAATAGATGCCTCTCTGACCTCTTGGCGGAACGATTGGTGATTGCCATCCATGGTCCTATTCGAGGGCTGCTAGGAGTGGGCTCAGCGCGCCCAGCACTTGCAGGCCACTTCGAGCGGCTGGGCTTGCAATACTTGTCAGTAGCTCTTTAACGACATTCATTAGGGACCGCAGCATCGGTATGATCTGTCGGTCAACCCTTGGTACTTCATCCACCGAAGTGTGCGTGGAAGTAGACATCAGGCGGGGAGGCTCCTTGGCAGGCTGTACTTTTGCGCGGAAGCGCTGGCCAGTCTTCTGCGGCTTTAGATTTCTCAGTCTCAATCCTCTTCGTGCTTGTATGTTTACTTGCACTCAAAGGTAGTGGGTTGGGTGCGTTCAGCGTATGATCAACACCACGTCTTGTACGCTTGCGTCGACGATTACGCCGGCGTCGTACAGTCTCAGCAGCTTCCCTGTGGGATGAGCTGTCTCTGACCATTTGTTTAAGCACGGCACTTTCTCTCCGGATTTGCGGGCACTCTTTGGATGAGGCATCATGGGATCCATCACAGTTACTGCACTTTAAATCTGTTGCGCGGCAAGCGTCCACACTGTGCGACTCAGCGCAGCGTGGACAAACCGTACCCTTTGTACAGACGCCCTTGACATGGCCGATCTTCATGCAGTTATGGCACTGAAGTGGCTTGGGCACGAATGGGCGAACAGCATGTCGTAAGTGGCAAACCTTGACATGCGAAGGAATGTAATCGCCCTTGAATATCAACTTCACACAGCGGGAGTTGCCAAGGCGGAGCACATGTGTGATGATAACTCCTTCGGTCACTGGTTTGATGAGAATTGGCAGATCCGAGTTCGCTATGGCCAAATAAATGTCGTAAATGACGCCCGCCATGCTGGATTCATCCAATGGTACACGCGGTCGGACTTTGATGCCTCCCAAATCTGTTATTTTCCGAAGCTTGTCCAACGCGCTACAATTTGTCGCATCCACAGCGAGGATATTCTTTCGCGTGTTTATTCGAACTTCCCTTATGTCATTCGGCGCCACCCCCTCGAGGAACATGGAGAGAGCTTGCCTGTTAAGCGTTCGGAGGCTGATGGAGGAGTCCTCGGATACGAAGAGGATTGAGTGCGGCCAGCGTTCAATTTTTGTCTTCATTGTTAATGTCCTCGCTGGTGAAGACACCTTGAGAATGCTTCTTTTGGCTTTCCTGCTCATCACAGACTCAAAGCTGTCATCCGACGGGTCGTCGCCGGTGACCGAGTACAATTCGGTGTCCTCGCTGGTGGTAGACCAGGAACCTCGTTTCCTCGACAAGCTCGCCATGGTTGACCTTTGGCCGGCTGTCACCGCAGTTGACTCCGCGTCCATAGCCACAAGGCAGCAAGCCTCGCTGATGACCTCGCTGGTGCTGGACCAGGCGCGTTGATTCACTGGGGAGCTTGCCATAACAGACCTCAGGCAGGGCGGGCCTGTGGAAGGCTCCGCGTCCGTTGCCACGAAGCAGGGAGCAGCGTCCCCGAAAAACGTGGAAAACTTGATAAAAATGCAAGGAACAGAGATAGAAGCGTTCTATCACAGAGAAACTTCGTCGTCGTCTCTCCTTGAAGGTTGAAGTGCGCAAAAAGTTTCCCACCTGCCGGTCTAGAGTACATGCTTTGAGTTGAATAACGAGTTCATCAATCTAAATAATAAGGGAAAGAGGGTGAATATTAGGTTTTAGAAGTTATTTTAAGATTCCTTAAGGTCGCGAAGAAATCGTATACCAGGGCGAAAATATGAAGACCGTAATAAACAAGGGAGCTACACAGACGGCACTTGCATGTGTCGCATTCTTTTCCATCTGTCTTTCGTCATTCCTCGTTTTTTGACGTTCACCATGAAGTTCATTAAGAAGTCATGCATAATGACAACTACAATGCTCCAGAACATAACAGCGGCAACCTAACAATAGTATTGGCCTTTCAGAAGCAGTTATCTTTATTCATTTATTCATTATATATTCATTCATTTTGTATTATTATCATCTCTATCTTTATTTTTTGCTGCATAACAAAAAGGAAAGGAATAGCTGAATGACTACAGTACTCCCTTTAAGACGAACTCGAAGGGACGATGAAAATTTGTTCGTCTTATCGGGAAGTTCGCCTTCACAGACGAGCTTCATCTTACTTCAAACGATAAATGAAATCGACCTACAACGGGGAGTAAATGACATAAGAAGCATTTTTATGTCTAGTCGTACTCTTTTTCAAGTCGTACTCTGGCTGGGTTTCATCCAGTCCGTGATGGATGTTTGTCGGCTCTGTGCAAATCGGCAAGCAGATATAAACGACGTCATCTCACCTAATGACCTTAAGAATCCTTCTGTCACTTCGTGCTGCTGGAAAAAGTTGACTAGGGAGTTCAAGCAGGCATCTGCCGCCTCACAGATTAATGCGCGCGTCCCCGACGACGGCGCATCAAGGCACACTAGCCTCCAGTATCGGTTGTGGTGGTGGTCACTCCGAATGTTCGTCTTAACCGAAGTGTACGTCTGAGACGGTTCGAATGGTTCGTCTTAAGCGAATGGAAACCAAACAAACGTTACCATGTTGTTCATTATATGGGAGAATTCGGCTTAACCGAGTTCGTCTGAACGGGAGTTCACTGTATTTGCTTCAATCACCCACGGCAACACCTGTGTAAATAAACTCAGCAATGGGGGTCAATCATATAATTCTTTTTTTTTCACACTAAACAAGAAAGCGGTGCATTATTGCTACGGCATCCAATAGGAACTTATTGTTCTGCTCACATTCACCATGGTTTGAGTTTAAAACTAGTTCTCGTAGAATTTTTTTAACGCAAGGTTTCAATTGTCTACGAAAAAGAAAGCACTGTTCACTCAGTACATTACGAACGTTTTGTGCAAAAGCGTGTATTTACAGCTGCTTAAAGTCGCACAGATGGTGTCAGACAGACAGACAGACAGGCAAGGAAATTTATTTTCTCCTACGGGACTACTTTGTCGCAGTCGCGGGCCGCACCTGCACCGGGGGCGGAAGACCGTGATGTTCAGCCCTTTCGCAGGCCCGTTGGACAGCCCGAAGTTGGATTGAAGGTCGTCGCTCTTGACGGCTTCTTCCGAGTCTTCTTGTCTGTTGAAAATCGACTGGTGCAATGCAGAACATTGCCACAGCAAGTGGTTAAAGGTGTACCTTTCCTCGCCGCAGTCGGGGCAGCGGATCCACACCCGGAGCGTAGTGGCTCAGCCAGGATCGAGACGGAAATGAGCCCGTCTGCAGCATTCTCAACACCGTGGCCTGGGGTATGCCAAGCTTTGGGTGAAAAAACTTTTGTTGGAATCAGCTTATCACAAGCCCACGTCTTCTTCATTCTGACTGCATTACGGGTCTCCTGGGGGTGCAGTCGCCGAAATGTGGAGCTTTAGCCAAATGACATGAACGGCATCCCTCGATGGGTGAGCAGACCGCGCCGTACAGGATTTACTGTTGCATTCCCATAGGTCAGGTCGGGGACCACTGCAGAATGTAGTAGCGGCCGCTAAAGTAGCCCCTTTTGCGTGGTATCTTCGCTCAAAAATCATCTCTTTGAGGTGAATAAAATAGAAACACATATGGATCATTACAACACACAACGAGGCAGCGCAAAAAACGCGGACGAAGTGCAACGGAAATGCACTGACTAGGCCAAACAAGAGCTTTACTGGACCATTAGAGTTGTGCATTCCTATGACGCCGGTTATAGAATGGACTCGATGGGAAAGGTGGCCGAAATAATTCAATGTCCCTTACATTATACATTGTATCTCATAATTAATGAGGGGCTGTCTTAAAATAAACGTCACAATTTATTTCTGACATCCGTGAAGCCTGCCAGTATATGAGCGACACACTTCCGCATTTCTTTGTTTCACGAAGGTATAAGTATATTTCAGTTATTCTTTCTCAGGTTTTCCTGTCTTCATTGCGGCTTTTCGCAAGTGATTTCTTAATAATTCCTGCATCCAGTTCTCCGACGCGGCTGTCATGAACAGTTGACATACGAAAACGTGAAACTTCACCATCACGCCGAAGGAAAAGGCCACGAGCTTGTCTTTCAATGGGCACCTGGTCATTGTGGAATCAGTGGCAATGATTCCGCAGATAACGCTGCTCGCACATCACACCAAGAAGAGCACAGCGTTCCAATTCCGCTTTCGAGGACAGACGCCGCAAGGTAGCTTCGAGACCTGGCACGCAGTCACTCACTGACCGAGTGGAACTCGCCAAACGTATGACTTACACAACTGCATCGATTAAACCCCTCACTGCAACGCCGACCTCAATTCGGACTTCCTCGACGTGAAACTTCGCTTCTCTGTCGCCTTTGGTTAGGAGTTGCCTTCACAAAGGCATACTCTACATTAATTTGAGTGAGCGACAGTGCAGCATGCGAGGTCTGCAGCACCGACGAAACTATTAACCCCATTCTGTGCCACCGTTCTGTGCCACATTCTCTGCCACAACGCGCTAAAAAAGCGGGGCAATCGGACGCTTTCCGTGCAGGTGCTGCTGCAACACCGCCCCCATCGCTCGTCGGCCCATAAAGCGGTGAAGGCACTTTTGTGCTTCTTGAGGACGACGGGCTGGTGTCAACGTCTGTGCAATAACACACGCGTCAGCGAACTAACCGCTAACTTTCCTTGTTTCCTTCCCTCCTCTCTCTCCCTGTCATCTTTGTGTTCATTTTTCCCATTCCCCCGGTGTAGGATAGCCAAGCGGACGTTACTCTGGTTAACGTCCCTGCCTTCTGCCTTTCTGTTTCCTACCTTCCAGCATCCAAGTGACCATCAAAACTGCAAGTAAGCGCAAGCGAACGAGGACAAAGTAGTTTGTCCTGTTCAAAAAGGAAGCGGTAGCGTTGCCTCTTGTCAGGCATCCTCGTCTGTCGTGCAAATCCAGCGTAATCCTCACTGCCAGATAAAGGCATAAGGCAATGCCGCAGGTAAAGGTGCACAAATGCGTTGATGTGCTACTACGGTGCACTAAATCTTTTTCTTTCTCCCACGACGCAGTTAGCCAGCATCGCCGGGACGCAAACACGAGGGAGCAGTAAATCACGCAAAGCACATGGCAGTGGCTGCGCAGAACAAAGATAAATTGCTTAGTTGCGGTAGTTTCTCAGTCTGCTGCGAAAAATGTTATGTTCTATTTTTTTTCGCGTTCTGCCATATTATTTTTGTAGTTTATTTCATAAAGTGCCTGCGCTTATCCTTCAGGACGCCGTGTAACCTCCTTATGTTACGCTCTGACCGCATGGTAGATTTCATAAAGGCACACATTTAGACATTTTGAAAGATAACCAGCGCTCTTTAAAGTTAGAAATAACAAGAGCCGCAGGGGCTGGGTTGTTTTAGTTCCTTTTTGTTGGGTCTGAAGGTAGCATCGATGTTAATAAAACTTGCAAGGACTATTTAATGATAACTTGAGCACGAGGCATTTTTGATTTAGGCGCTACACCAAGACACCTTGCCCAACCATTACATACTGTTGGTTTAGGTAATTGTCTCATTCGACTGATGTGAAATTTAATTGTTACGCTATAGGCTTGATACTATTATTTTCTGAGGTAAATTGTCATAATTTATGGCCCAACAGCGAGTACTTGTGACACTACTACTTGTGAACAGCATCACTTGTGACACTGAGTACCGGTTACCTACTAGCTGCCTACATGCGCACATACACGTTTCCTTGTTTGAAATATAATATCTACCCCTGTTGGCTAAACTTTTGGCGCGTCACAATCAATTTCGAAATACAAAACACTTCATATCCCGTGACATATGGCTAGCCACATACTTTACTTATGTTGGCAACATAGAAACAGAAAAACTTGAAAGGCTGGCCATCTTAGCAAGTTCACTATCACTTCAGTATGCGGTATTGCGCCGCGCTCCTTCCTTAAGTCACTGCTTTGTCTTTAATCAAATTGCGCGCATGGTCTGGCTCATATAAGAATACTATGAAATAGACGACAGAAAAATACGCTATATAGTTGATTTGTTTTTAATATAACCCCATACAATATGAAATAATATTTCACTTTCACGCTGCGCTCATTTTAACAAGGTGCAGGTTTGTTCAAGTTCATAATACCTAACGGTGTACAAAGGCTAAACTTTCGAAGACGAAGCATCACGCGCGTCCTCGTCATGTATGTTATGTCAGAGCTAGTTTGCCGCTATATAGCGCGAAGTATATTACGTTATATGTTTGTTTCTTGCTAATTCGAAGTGCGAAAATTGTGCCATATAGTTATTTCTTATTATAAAAATGTTGCTGCAATTTGTAAGGAGGACCACTAGTGACGAAACAGCCCCGTGTAGTCAATTACGAGGGAGTTGTAATACAGTGATTTGAAAATATGGTTGTGAGCGTTTCCCAATTGAAGAAAACACATCAAAGGAAGACTGAGCCCTTTTCCATAAGAGGTCGCCTACAGAATTGGCGTAACAGAACTATCTTCTCAAATAGGTATTACATGTATCATCAAGTCTCATGTCGCAGGCGTGAAATTCCCGAACTGAGATAATAGATTACATCTAGTACATGCCTGCAGACAGTATTTACCCAGTCGTCTCCCAAGTGTTAGTGCTATATTTGGGCAGAAAGTGTCACAGGTATTTACAACACAATTACAGAATTATTAGAATACAAGTAATTACTATGATGCTTCGTCTCTACTTCAGTCCTGAACCTCTCCTTTTCGGAATTGTTGGCAGATCACTGGATCCGAGTCTCCCCTTTGATGACAAAATAGCTCATCTATCTCATTTCAACACAACAATGTTTGCTTACTACACAAATCTTTCTTTTGCACCCCCCCCCCCCCACCCTTCGTCCATATGCACTACAACTCATTCCTATATTTCAGCGATTGAATACGGGAACAGAATTTCCCTAGATTTAGCCATCATCGACATTATCATTGTCGGAACAAACGTTTCTTTTGAATGCTCTAGCATTTTAAACATTTTTACATTGAAGTGGTCTTTTGCTGAGCTTAATTTAAGTCATGTACCCTTGGTTAGTTGATTATTGGTATGATGTTCAATTACAGTGGTATTTTTCCTAAATTTCTTTTGCCGTAACGTAAAACTACTCGACTATGCATCGCAGTTGCGCTATGGTTATTGTAATGAGTTCAGTAGAAGGGGATCCCCTTTAGCCATGCCGTATACCAGACAGCCTTCTGCACGCTCACCTATCCATGTATTTGTATTAACGGCTAAGACATTCAAAATAATTCAATGTATTACATAATTTCTCGGTGCAGAAAGGACTGTTCTCACTGTTTGACAGAAAGTATCGGTGCCTCATGCATTGATAAGCGTGATGCTGACGTCCTAGCAAAGAAGATAGGCATTGCAATTAAATGTGACATTTCTTCTACCTACATCTAGGGGCGCTTATTCGCAAGTTCATCAAAAAAATTGTGAAGGCGCGATCACACAGAAGCTCCGACACGTGCTCAATGAATGCGTGCTTGGAACACCTTGTGTTCACAGAAGGGACAGCTTTAGCCAGCAAGAATATTCACGTTTCCTTGTATTTCTAAGAGAGAATGGCTTAATGGACATGGAGTGAAACACCGTAGTGATATTGTAAGAGAAGCTAAGGCGAAGCAATCGTCGGCCTTGATTTTCAGGCTAAACCAATGTGTTGCTACAACCCACCAACCCCTGCACGACCCCAACAAATATCCCCAGGCAGTAAATGAGGCTCTCTTTCGTAAACTAATTGTCCTCATTTATTGCAAACAAATTACTGAATATATTATACTCGAAGCACACATTACTGCCATATTACTAACAATAAAATCACGTACACATGGCTGCCCAATCACAACACAAATTAAGGAGTCTCGTTTCAAGTTCTAAAAACGATTACTTTTGTCTTCCTCCTTAAAAAAGAGTTGCATTAGAACTTCATGCACATATGACTCATAATAGTGTGGCGGTTTTCTAGTGTTTCCTTTTTAATTTTTATTGTTATACAGAGTTTCTGAGATGCAAGGAGCCATTCTCGCTTTAGCGGCGTTAGGGACAACAATAGCCGAAACACATGAAACGCAGGGCGCAGTGACGCTAGTAGTCGATCAAAGACGACAGGCGACGCAATGTCGCAGGCTGTGTCGGCATCTGAGCTGGCGGCGGCTAATTCGCGCAGGGTTCGCGTGGCTACTGACCGCTTGACCTTTGTGCGTTACGAACTGAGGGAAATTGGTTGCCATGGCGACACTGCGCTGCCGACCAAAAGATGTCAAGGGCAATGAGTAGTGTATCCCTCCTCAGCGTCATTGATACTGGAAGGTGACCTCTCTGGCGCCAAGTACTTGCGTCAAGTCTTCGGCGATTAAGGTTCCGTCGACGACCTCGGACGTCACAACATTAAGAAAAATTCGCGTTGTATGCCACTGAATTTAAATTGTCTGAAATCTTCTCGACTGGTTGCTCGAGACACTTTGCGTGTATTCGCGGGCTTCTTTCACGCACGGAAAAACAGTTTCATGTTGCACGCATTCAGCGGCAAAAACCTGTATCGGGAGTTTCTCATGGTGCTCTACGATTTTCTCATTGACACTTTTCATCTAACTATATATTGTAGAAGTTGATTATTCAGTAAGACCATTCATGTAATTAGGCGGAATGTAAAAAATTATCTCAGTATCTCCAAGCGTCGGCAAACAACAGTGCCTTTGTTCTGTCGAGCTACGTGGCATTTGCATATTTCTAAATCTTGGTGCATGACAGTTGGGACCCCGTGTATATATATATATATATATATATATATATATATATATATATTGTTACATATGAGGCGTGTTTATTTACAGGTGATGGATGAGAGTCCAGCAAAAACAGTCCAGCACCGGTTTCGTTCTGCGCTCCGCACCCAAAAAGATCCGTCGTCCTCTTCTTCTTCCTTTCGTCTCAACCAAGGCGTTACATTCCCCGTTTCGCAGACGAAGCCCATCATGCGAGTTAGGGCTGAGTTATAGTGTGATATCGCTTGAGGCGCGTAACAAGCGCAAGTTGAGTAGCGCTAGAGCGGCGTCCTGGTGACCTTACACGGGCGACCACATACGTTAAATCACTAATGCGGTCAATGATGGTGAAGGGACCGGTATACTGAGCCAAGAACTTTTGGCATAACCCGCGTTTGCGCTTAGGGGTCCACAGCCACACCAAGTCACCTTTTTCAAATGAAACTGAGTCGTGGCGGCGGTCATACCGCTCCTTGGAGCGATATTGTGATGCCAGTGTACGCAGACTAGCAAGTTGTCGGGCTTCCTCAGCACGGCACAAAGTTTCGGCAACTGAATCCTCTGCATGGAGGGTAAAGGGGAAAATGGTATCGAGACAGCTGCGCGGTGCCCGAGCATAGAGTAGGTAGAAAGGTGTGAAGTCCGTAGTTTGGTGCTTCGCTGTATTGTAGGCATAAGTAATAAATGGCAAGATGTCATCCCAGTTCTTGTGATTGGATGATACATACATAGCCAGCATGTTGGTCAGGGTGCGGTTCGTACGTTCGACAAGGCCATTCGTCTGGGGATGATATGGTGTTGAGTGGCGGAACTGCGAAGTGCAGAGTCTAAGCAATTCTTCCACGGCATCAGCGACGAATTGGCCACCACGGTCGCTGATGATTACGCGAGGCGGACCGTGGCGAAGAATTACGTAGCATAACAAGAAGGCAGCGACGCAGGTAGCGGTGGAGGAAGCTATCGCAGCGGTTTCCGCGTATCTAGTAAGGTGATCGACACAGACGATGACCCAACGGTTGTTGTTGGAAGACGGTGGAAACGGTCCCACCAGGTCGATACCAACTTGCTCGAAAGGTGTAGTAGGCGGCGCTACAGGATGAAGAAGGCCTTGTGGAGCGCTTGTAGGTCGCTTGTGACGCTGGCACTTGTCGCAGCTCGACACGTATTGTTTAGTAGAATGTCGCATCTTAGGCCAGTAAAACCGCTCCTGTATTCGATGTAGGGTGCGAATGAATTCAAGATGGCCTGATGTCGGATCATCGTGCATGACACGGAGAACGTCGCAATGCAGACTTTCGGGAACAACCAGTAAATACCGCGCGCCACTTGCGGAGTAATTTGTCTTATATAGCAGTCCATCGCAAAGACAAAAGCGACCACTGGCCTTGGGACTGCAGGCATCGGCGAACAAGGGGTCCAAACATAAGTCATTGCGCTGTTCCCGCTGGAAGACGGTGGCGTCAGGAAACGAGTGAGAGACAGCAGCAAAGCAGGTGTCGAGACTGTCCGTGTTATCCTCCGTTGTGGACAGAGGAAGGCGAGAAAGGCAATCAGCGTCGGCATGACGTCTTCCACTTTTGTACGAAACATTGAAGTCAAATTCTTGGAGCCGTAAAGCCCAGCGTGCTAGACGACCGGAGGGATCACGGAGGGTAACAAGCCAACATAAGGAATGGTGGTCAGTCACAATTGTAAATGGACGCCCGTAGAGGTAGCAACGGAACTTCTGAACAGCAAATACAGCCACTAAGCATTCTTGCTCTGTCACAGTGTAGTTTCGTACAGCCTTGCTGAGAGAACGGCTCGCATAGGCCACCACATGCTCTTCATTATTATGGCGCTGAACAAGCACTCCACCGATGCCGATTCCGCTGGCGTCACTGTGCACTTCAGTAGGAGCCGACGCATCGAAGTGACGAAGAATGGGTTCTGATGTTAGGAGAAACTTGAGTTGAGAGAATGCCGCGTCGCAATCAGGTGTCCACTCGTACGGGCTGTCTTTTCACAAGAGACTTGTCAATGGATAAACAATGTCCGCGAACTTGGGCACGAACCGTCGAAAGTAGGAGCATAATCCCAAGAAGCTGCGGAGTTCTTTTAGTGACTGAGGTGGCTTAAAGGCACTGACTACTTCTATTTTCGGGGGGTCTGGCCCGACACCATCTTTGTCAACCAGGTGACCAAGAACTAACGCTTGTCGTTCGCCAAACCGGCACTTCTTAGAATTCAAAACCAAGCTGGCCTTTTCGACGCAGTCTAAAACGAGGTTTAAACGGGAGTTATGCTCTTCAAAAGTACGTCCGAAAATGACAACGTCATCTAGATAGCATAAACATACCTCCCATTTTAGACCGCGCAGAATCGAGTCCATAAATCTTTCGAAAGTAGCGGGGGCATTGCAAAGCCCAAACGGCATAACATTAAATTGATATAGTCCATCGGGTGTCACGAATGCAGTCTTCTCCTTGTCAGCAGGGTGCATAGGGATCTGCCAATACCCTGATCGTAGATCTAGTGAAGAAAAGTAGGAAGCCGAATGTAGATAGTCGATAACATCGTCGATCCGAGGTAGTGGATATACATCTTTTTTGGTGAGGGCGTTTAATCGTCTATAAACAACGCAAAACTGCCAAGAACCGTCTTTCTTCTGAACCAAAATGGCAGGTGCTGCCCAAGGGCTGCACAATTCTTCAATAACGCCCTTCTGCAGCATATCCTGAACTTGTTCGGCAATAACTTTCCGCTCCGATGACGACACTTGGTAAGGTTTTTGCCGGACCGGATGAGCAGAGCTTGTATCAATTCTGTGCTGAGCTCGAGAACATGGTAAAGATGGTAGCTTCTCCTTTTTGCAGAAGTCAAACACAGAAGCATGTCTTTCCAATAGCTCAACCAATCTTTGTCGCTCGTGTGAGCGTAGGTTCTTACTAATCATGATCAGAATGTGCGACTCGTAGAAGCAACTGCATTCGCCAATGGCCAAGCGTTTTTGATCTTCGTCGTCAACGGCAGCGATAGAATTGCCGTTGGCACCATCAAAGACGGCGAGCTTCATTCCGCGAGGAAGTATACCAGGCACTGGCGAACAGTTAAGTGCCCACAAAGACGTGGCTCGGTTGCTAATCGACACAATACAGCGAGGCACTAAGATGTTTTTCTTAGCACACTGACCGGTCAGAGGTTGAACGATCGCATCAAAGGGAAATGCGGCAGAGACGGAAGCGAACACAGCAACTGATCGCATGGACCATGGTGGCACTGTCAGTTCATCGGAAACAACCAGTGTGTCTTCCGCGGGTGGCATCTCGTCACAGAGGGCATGAACGACTTCACTGCTGACTTAAAGTTCACCGGTGCCACAGTTGACGAAAGCGCCACACTCTTGGAGAAAGTCAATACCGAGAATAACTTCGTGTGTACACCGCTATAGAACCAGGAATTCAGTTGGGAACACCTTTCCGGCCAACAAGACGTTAACGACGCAAAATCCCAGGGGATGAAGTATTTCTCCTCCGACACCACGAAATCTTGTAGATTCGTGCCAAGAAAACATAACTTTGCGGCCAATGCGATCTTTGAAAGAACGACTCAGAACAGAAATGGTTGCACCAGTGTCCACTAAAGCCGTAGCACATACTCCATCTATTAACACCTTTATCTTGTTCTTAAGCATCATAACTGGCGGAGGCATCTGAGGTAAGTCATTTTGTGCGACCTCACCTCCATCGGTCGCGCCGGCTAGTTTCCCGGCGGTGGCGGTGGTGATAGCCGCCGTCGCGGTGAAGGCGAGCGGCGCAGTCTGGCGGACGGAGGTGTCAAACTGCGGTCAGAAGCGGGAGAACTATTGCGCCGATTCTCTTGTCGTGAGGTTCTCCTGGAAAAGGCGGACCAGGGATCGTTGTTGTGACCATTGCCGGCGCGAAGAAACGTTGATGGCGGATCGTATCGGGCTGTTTCCCTGCGCCGACGACAGAACCGAGCTATGTGTCCGGTAGCACCACAACAATAACACACAGGAGGTTGGCGATATGCGTTGTAGTCCTGAAAAGCATTGCCGCGACGCTGTGGGACAAATGCATCTTCACCCGGCTCCTGGTGTGTAGCGGCCGGCTGACGAGGATAGCTGAAGCGGCGTTCGTAGCGCGACTCTGGGTAGTGATTGGGCTGCGGCCTCGGTGGCGAGCGAGAACTGTAGTTGTAGTCCTCTACGCCCGTTGCAGCGATAGAAACATGATGAGCGGGTGCTGGGATTGGCGCAGCATCATAAGGTGTCGAGTGCACGTGTCGGGTGAGCTCTTCCCGCACTCTCTCTCGTATTGTAGACGCGAGATCAAGGGACGTGTAGTCGTCAACGCTCGCAACGGTTGTCACATTCGGTAACCGACCGAATTTTGGCGTGATACGTCGCATCTTCAAGGCCTCGAATGTACGACAATGCCGTATGACGTCAGATACTGCACCAAGGTTCTCTTTGCTGATGAGGAAGTGGTATACATCCTCGGCAATTCCTTTTAAGAGGTGGCCGACCTTGTCCTCCTCTGACATGCGAGGGTTGACGTTCTTGCAGAGCTTCAATATCGCCTCAATATAAGTCGTGCACGTCTCGCCTGGCACTTGGGCTCTTTGCAGCAGCGTTTGTTCAGCCTGCTTCCTCTTCGCGACTGAGTCCCCAAAACACTCAGTTATTTCCGACACGAATCGATCCCAGGTCGTGAGGGCGTCCTCATGGTTGTCAAACCACACAAGTGCCGTACCCGTTAAGAAAAACACGACGTTGGACAGCTGAGTTGCCGCATCCGAATGCTAATAGTTGCTCACCCGTTTGTAGTGAGTGAGCCACTCATCCACGTCCTCACCAGACTTGCCTCCAAATGTGCGAGGCTCTATCAGGTGCTGATGCTGCCAGGGACCAGCCGCGACTGAAGCAGCTACCGAAGAGGCCGCTGTAACCAGGGCAGGGGCTGCAGCTGTAGGAAATGGTACAGTCCGGGTTCCTTCTTCACCGCGAGACATCTCGACCACCAGCGGCAAGGGCGGCAGTTCAGCAAGGCGGCGGCTTCGGCGCAGATCAGGTGGTTGCAGAACCGTGTTGCGTCGCGTGATTGAGTACCCAGCATCTTCCACCACAAAACTGTTACGGATGAGGCGTGTTTATTTACAGGTGATGGATGAGAGTCCAGCAAAAACAGTCCAGCACCGGTTTCGTTCTGCGCTCCGCACCCAAAAAGATCCGTCGTCCTCTTCTTCTTCCTTTCGTCTCAACCAAGGCGTTACAATATATATATATATATATATATATATATTAATATATACGGTATTCGCG
This sequence comes from Dermacentor silvarum, assembly GCF_013339745.2. NCBI lineage: Eukaryota > Metazoa > Arthropoda > Arachnida > Ixodida > Ixodidae > Dermacentor > Dermacentor silvarum. Next base: position 80,897,020 of record NC_051155.1, on the reverse strand, counting down.
GCCACATTTCTCGCTTCTGCCGACGGCGTCAGCAAGATGAAAGGCGGGGCTGTGCTATACCTCTGAGCGAGACAGCGCACCTAGGTTTGACTCCTACGTTCCCGGGCGTCACCCAGGTGAAAGGCGAGGCTACGACACCTTTGAGCGAGACAGGACACCAGGGTTAGATTCGTACGTTCGCGCACCGTACACAACCTCTTCTGGTCGTTCTCCTTCACCTTCACAGGACATGGCTCGAGCATCCCGCTCGCCCCGGCGTCGCTGTCCTTCACCTTACCGCCGTTCCTCATCGCCCATGCGGGCTGCTTCCCATGTTGTGGACACCCGTTCGGAAAACTAGAGGCTGCAGATTTTGGAGGAGAAACTGCATCGTATCGGACTGTTCCAATTCCTCCTGCTCGCCCCGCCAATTTGCTCTCGCTTTGGTGGAAGGTGTTTCTGTCGACGCCCTTGTAGATACTGCCGCCGCTATTTCTGTTATACATCGCGTACTGTGCTTCCGTCTGCGAAAAGGGCAAACGCCGTATGTTGGTCCGGTCCTATGTGGTGCCAATGACGTTCCCATCTTTCCTACCGGACCGTGCACAGCTCGCGTTCTGAAAGACAGTATTCGTCATCATGTTCAAGTTGCGGTGCATACGACGTGCGCTCATCAGACGATATTAGGATGGAACTTCCTGTCCGCTGCTTCTGCCCTTTATAATTTCGTGCGGCGACCCAAATATTCATATCAGCGACACCGCGACTTATCCCGTTTTCGATTCCCCGTGTCCCAACCTCATTGCTGCAGCGGATTTTATTATCCCACCAGACCAAGAACGCGTTCTTACCCTTGAGTCAACAGACATTATCGACGGAGACGCATTGGTTGTACCTTCTCAGCGCTGCATTTCTCGAGGACTCGCCATCTCTTCTTGCTTGGTCCGGTTCTCGAGTGGCTATGCAACCTCACAGCCTTTAATACGACTCCTGAGCCACTACTACTGCCGAAAGGGTCTACTGTCGCTAAGCTCGCCGACGCTGCGCCGGTATGTGTCGTCAGTGTTTCGCCTGCCACGTCTTCCGCGCATTGTACGCCCGCAGGAGGTCACACTAGTGCTATTAAGGCCACCTTGAGTGCAGACCTCCATCCAGCCCAGACCAATGCACTTCTCACCATTTTAATGAAGCCTGGGGTGCTATGCAGGATGCGCCGAGTTTCTCGTTCGCCGGAGTTTTACCCGAGTTTGCTGGATGGCAGTCAGTGAGCGGAGATAGCAAGGAGCGTGCAATAACATCAGGCAAAAAGAAATATCGAGATAAAGCCGCGTATGTCAATATGAGCGCACCCTGCGCAGCACAGTGCTTCCGCGCTTCAAGCACAGAGGACTGCGCAACAGTTAAGTGCGCCAGCGCCGCGTATTGTTATCAACGTTTTATCGCAATTTAGCAATACCGTGACCGTCCCGCTGTCTATCTGCACACTTGCCGTGAGCCGCTTGCCACGCCTTTCTCGGGCGCGTCAAGGGCGTGCCTCCTCTTTCGAGCATTATCTTTCTATTCTCCGTCGAATGCGAACAGGGCACATGCGGTGCATTCTTGCACCTGCACTTTCCCTCAATCGAATACTTTAGAATAGAACAAATACAATAACAAACATTTTATTTCTTAAAATATCGGTTTCTAGTTTTGAATGCTATAAATTTTATCTGATGACAAACGGACACCGAGTGAATTATTAAATGTTGCCCTTTTTTGCCGCGAGTGGCGACAGTGAGGCGAAAGCTTACAAGCGGATACATTCTAGAGAGTCGCACGCACGAGGGACTTCATACGGTGAGCAGTCGCCAGGGGTGCTGCAGTGCTATTCTCGATAAAATCGATGCGATAATGACGCATAACATCAGTCATGACAATGATCTGCCCATTCCCTGTCTATTAGGGGAATGGGAACGCAGCGCTGCGGCATGGCGGTTCACCGCAGGTGCTTTCACTGAGGCGGCTATTAAGGCCGCCGCTTTATCAACTGAAACGACACTCTAGCGATAGAGACGGGGGCAACGGCTGTCGCTGCAAAATTGCTGTGCGGTATTGTAGGATCCGTAGTGACGCAGCACAGTTAAAATGCACCAGTTTGTCTGCGTGCGCGAAGTCTCCGCGATGCATTGCGAAGAAGAGCGTGCTGCCCAGCGACACAAATCATCGCTTCTCCCTGCTTGCCGAGTGAAGGTGCCTCCGTGCGCATGTACGCAGAATTTGAGTGTGTTGTTGACTCCAATGTGCTTGCCGATTGCCTCTGCTGCTGAGCGAACAGCGATCGCAGATGGATATCGTAACGACAGCGCAACAATCGCGTTTTGGCGGGTGAGGGCTCTTGTGTGCAGTTAGGAAATTAGACTTCAAACGCAGGAAGGTGATGCAATTGTTTAGTGTGCCGTGGTTCTGATATAAAAATGCCATCGCACTGGATGTGTTTGCGCTGACCGCTGACCCTGTTCGCGACACTGCGGCTCCGATACATCACTGATGACAGAGCAGCCATCTCAAATGACAGCTGCGATACGTGGTCGTTGGAAAACACTACGCACTGCTCAGGATCGTCGTCCACCGCGGCGCATCGACGCCTTGCAAGCAGGTAAAGTGACCTGCCGATAATTATTTGTTGTGCACTACGTCGCCATAATGCAGGCAATGAACCGTGTTGTGGGGCCATCGCAGCCCAAGAAGATATATGCTGAAGCCAGCGAAAGTCGACGCTTTTTTTTTATAGTGGTACTCAGTGCATCACCGATGACAGTGCGTTGTGCGTGTTTTATTTCGCCGGTCAAGATGGTTAATGTCTCTCAGTTCCGCACCACGTCGCTGTTGCCGAAAACTAAGTTGGGCGTGGCCCAACCGTGGTGGGCGTGCACAAGAGTTACATGCCTCGCGCGGGGTGTGACCTGTGGTTTTGATTGACAGGCGAACTCGGGCCAAACTCGTACATCGCGAAACCCCCCTCGAGTTGAACTCGTGAACATGGCGGCGGCAACAGCAGCCTGTGTCATCGCATCCAGCGCCAGTAAGTGTCAATATGACCGTCTGGACCCGTTCACCTACATGACCGACGTTGAGTTTCGCGTAATTTTTGCCTTTCCAAAACTTCAGTGCGCTGGCTGTGTGACGAGTTAGGCAAAGGCCGTCGTCTGCGGAGACAGCGTGGCGCGCCAATTATGCTTTCCGAGCACAGAGTGGTGTGACTAGACTGCGGAGGAAAAGTTCGTGCGATCGCTTCGGCTCTCTCCTGTTTCAAGCGCTGCTCGTCCACCGCGTCCCAGCCCCAGGCCAGGTCCGGCGTCGTCATCGGAGTACTGGGGCGCCTGCGAGCACCTGAGGTTCAATCCGGACCAACCAACCTGCGCAGGCGAAGTGGTCACATTATATTGGAAGGCTCAGAATGAACGCCGGGCTGCCTTCCGGTACAACAGCTGCCAAAATCAGTTTTCGCAGTTACACGGTACCGCTGCACTGCATGGGCTGAGAGGCGAAGGAAGTTACTTCGCCAACACGGACCGCCTCAGCCGTCCGAACGACCACCTCTCCAGGCGGAAAATGATTTGGCTCACGTACTGCGTGAGCCAAAGCGTAGACATATGGCTGTTGAAAGAGATGACCGGCAACTTGTTTCTTCTATCGGTGCACGCCATCGCCGACTGGAGCAACTACCCCCATAAGTTCACGAGGGACCAGCTGCTGGCGCAACCTCCACTCGGTGGCCCCGGGTAGATAGCGCAAATTGACGAGTGCCTTCTTCGCGGCGAGCAAAAGTACAATCGAGGCCGCCTAATGTCAGGCGACAAGTTTTCGCCCAGCCGCCAAAATTACGGCGGTGTTAAAGAATGTGGCCCATGGTTCTTCAGCATTTTCTGCGCGACCAGAGGGGTGCTGCAACTTTCAAGGTCGACCGACGAAAGGCGGCGACGCTAGGCGCCATCATTGCAGCCAATGTTCAATCGGGGACCATTATTCATAGCGAGGAATTGGCCGCATACAAATATAGTCCAAATTTAGTGGATGCTAACGGGGCTATGCCTCAGCATTTGGAGATAGTCAACCACAGCGTGAACTTTTTGGACCCCATCACGGACGTTCACACGCAAAAAAATAGAAAGTTATTGTCAAACAGTGAAGCGCCACCTCGTCAGCGATGGCTACAGGGTAACTGCACCGATGCTGGAGTCTCACCTGGGATGGATGTGGTGGCACTCAACGGCCACGTGCGCTGCAAAGACCCTCTCTTGCTTTTGTTAGAAACCACGGATCGCTCGGGGTACCCAGTATAAAGAGTCTTTCCTGCGGTTGTTAGAAGCCATCGCTCGACGCTTGCCAGTATGAAGGCGCATCTCAAAGTGAAAGTAAATAAAGCGTAGTTTTCTCACCTTGTTTGAGTGCGTTCCGGCATTCCCGAGTGCTTACACGGTAAGCGCGCGGTAAACCACTTAGGCGCTAGCCGACGCTCACATCGTCTCGTAGCTGGGGCAACTGGGGTATCTCGATGCACGCGCCACTTAGGCGCTAGCCGACGCTCACATCGTCTCGCAGCTGGGGCAACTAGGGTGCCTCGATGCACGCGCGCGCATCGAGGCACCCTACTCGCAGCCCTTCTTTAGCGCGAGCAACGAGCGATCTGTTAAAAGCCCAGTGTGAAAACCAGGCGCACACCAATCTGTGCTCGGAAATGGGAGCGCAAGCACGTAGCGAGCCGCACCAATCCAATCCAGAGGAAAGAGAAAGAGCAACGAGCGATCTGGTAAAACCATAGAGTTTCTCACTATAGTGTGAAACTCTATGGTTGAAACCCCAGTGAGAAAACTAAGCGCACACCAATCGGTGCTCGGAAGTGCTAGCGCAAGTACGTAGCGAGCCGCGCCAATCGAACCCAGAGAAAAAAAAAAAAAAAGAGGAGGACGAGCGTCCCCTCGTGGTATAACGCGAAACGTATTAAACTGCAAATTAATATTGCTACGGCATGAGCCGGGCAAGGAGAAGAGGAGGAAGACGTTAGCTGGCGCAGCCTCAGGACGCCATCTTTACTTCAGCATCAACCTCGTCCTTTAAATACAGCCGGTTCAACATTAACCGTAACAGTTTTGTGGTGGAGGTGCTGGGTATTTCGACCAAGACGACGGAGCTGCTGCAGCAAGTGCCACGCCGAAGCCGACGCCTCGCTCGACTGCCTCCGACACCGCTTGAGATCCCGATGTCCCACAGCGGCGACCAACAGCCTTCTCTGGCGGCTCCAGTGCGAACAACCGGCACCTGGATGCATCAGATGGAACCCCGCCCTTTCTCAGGAAAACTCGGAGAGGACGTGGAGGAATGGCTCACCCACTACAAGCGTGTGAGCAAGTACAACGGCTGGAACTCCACGGCTCAGCTCGACAATGTCGGTCTGTTCCTCACAGACACAGCGCTAGTGTGGTTCGAGAACCATGAAGATTCCTTCACAACGTGGGACAGCTTCGTGATTGACCTCACAGAATGCTTCGGAGATTCCACGACGAAAAGGAAGCGGGCGGAGCAGACATTGCTTCAGCGCGCTCAAGTCCCAGGTGAGACCTGTACGACGTACATAGAGGCGATCCTGAAGCTTTGCAAAACGGTCAATCCTCGAATGTCCGAAGAGGACAAAGTTGGACATCTTCTCAAAGGCATAGCCGAGGACGTTTATAATTATTTAATCGGAAAGGAGAGTCTCGCCTCGGTCGCCGACCTCATCAAGCATTGCCGCACATTTGAGGCCTCGAAGCTGCGCCGTATCACGCCAAAGTTCGGCAGGTTAGCGAATGTCACAACGGTGGCAAGCGTTGACGATAACGACAAGTGCAATTTTCAATTGGACCTTGTGGCAACTATAAGGCAAATTGTCCGCGAAGAACTTGAACGACACCCCACAGGGGCGAATGTCGAACAGCTTCGTTGCGCTTGCAATCAACCTCAAGAGCATGCATCTGCTGTGTCGGCATTGTCTGCCATGCCAGGCGTTGCAGACTGTCGGGTCGATCAGCTGCGACAGCATCGACGTTCCTCTCCCGACGACATGACGCACGATCAGCGCACTCGTCGAGCTACCACCACGAATCGGCATTCGGCACATCGCGTTTATTATTCGCAACGTCCCAGGGTTGACCCCGAGGCTTACAACGTCGGTCGAGCATCGCCTGTGTGTTACAGCTGTGGCGCCTCAGGACACATTGCTCGTTTTTGTCGCCGGCGCCGACAGACCACAACATATGGCCCACCACCAGCTTGGCCTAATTTTGAACAAGTCAGTTATGACGACCGCTGGCCGACAGACCCTGATACTGCAAACACCACAGGCGCGCCACCCCGGAATACCTTCCGTCAATATAATAGACGTAGTGGCTCGCCAGCTTCAGACCGCAGCCTGACGCCCCCAACCAGTCGCCAACGCCGTTCACCGTCACCGCGTCGACGTGCTACGTCACCACCGCCGTCGGGAAACTAGCCGGCGCGGCCGATGGAGGTAAGGTCGCCGGACAGTCTGCGTCTCTGCGAAATCCTCCTCTGCCTATTATGATGGTGAAGAACAAAGTGCGTGTGTTAATTGATAGTATACCTGCAACAGCATTAGTGGATACTGGTGCTACCGTTTCCGTCATGAGTGTGACTTTCAAAGAGAGGCTGGGTCGGAAAGTTATGTTCCCGTGGAGTGATGGTGTGACGTTTCGTGGTGTCAGTGGAGAGTGCCTTATTCCCCTTGGTGTTTGTGTTGCAAGTGTTTTATTCGGAGGAGAAGATCTTAAAACCGAATTTCTCGTGCTACCGCGGTGCACTCATGATGTTATTCTCGGGATTGACTTTCTTCAGGATTGTGGTGCTTCCGTTAACTGTGGCACAGGCGAAATTACCTTGAATAGCGCGCTTCTCGCCACCCTTGCCGACACATCTTTACCCGAGAAAAACTATTGTGTTGTTTCGAACGATTTGCTGCTACCCCCTTGGTCGCTGTCACGTGTCCCTGTCAATGTCGCTGCTGCCGACCTTTCATCGTTTGACGCGCAAGTTCAGCCACTTACGTCGAGCTGCGTAAAGAAAGATGTACTTGTGCCACGCTCTGTCGTGAGAGTAGTGAATGGCGCCTCAAATTTGTGGGCTTTCAATTGTTCTTGCGTCCCTGCTGTTCTCCCGCGTGATATGAAGCTCGCTGAATTTGACGAGATTACGTACAGCTCCATCACAGTTCTAAGCGAGGAGGAGCAGTCTCATACTAGCGATCTCCGAAGCACTTCTGAAGAACAGATCCTACGGATGATCAACAAGGCGCTTCCCTCACATGAGCGCCACGCTCTCGCACAAGTTTTGTGGGCACATCTTTCTGTGTTCGATTTCACACAAGGCGACCAGCAGTCTTCACTCCCGCGTTCTCGGGCCCGCCACAGAATTGACACCGGATCTGCGCACCCCATTCGGCAAAAGCCTTACCGCGTTTCTTCCGCAGAGAGGACAGTTATCGCTGAACAGGTGAAAGACATGCTACAGAAAAGTGTTGTTCAAGAGTCCTCTAGTCCGTGGGCAGCACCAGTAATCTTAGTAAAGAAGAAGGATGGATCGTGGCGGTTCTGCGTTGATTACAGGAAACTGAACGCGGTCACCAAAAAGGACGTGTATCCGCTTCCTAGAATTGATGATGTCATTGATTGTTTACATTCCGCTGCCTACTTTTCATCACTGGATTTACGATCAGGGTATTGGCAGATACCCATGCACCCAGACGATAAGGAGAAAACGGCCTTCGTGACACCAGACGGTCTCTATGAATTTAACGTTATGCCGTTCGGCCTTTGCAACGCGCCAGCAACATTCGAACGATTTATGGACACTATCCTCCGAGGACTTAAATGGGAAATTTGTTTGTGCTACCTCGATGATGTGGTGATTTTTGGCAGCACTTTGAGTGAGCATAACAGCCGTCTCAGACTTGTTCTGGATTGTGTCGAAAAAGCTGGCTTGATCCTGAATTCCAAGAAATGTCGTTTCGGGGAAACTGAGACGTTAGTACTTGGGCATCTGGTCGACAAGAACGGCGTGAGGCCAGATCCACGGAAAATTGAGGCTGTCAGCTCCTTCGAAGCACCGAAGTCAGTGCGGGAGTTGAGGAGTTTCTTGGGCCTGTGTTCATATTTTCGTCGCTTCGTCCCAAGATTCGCCGACGTGGTGTACCCCCTAACATGTCTTCTCCAAAAAGCCGTCCCTTTCAACTGGACTTCAGCTTGCGACGACGCATTCCGCCAGCTAAAATTTCTACTAACGTCAGGGCCCATATTGCGTCACTTCGATGCGTCCGCACCTACGGAAGTGCACGCTGATGCCAGTGGCATCGGCATCGGTGCCGTACTCGTGCAACGTCATCAAGAAGCTGAACACGTTGTGGCTTATGCTAGTCGCTCTTTGAATAAGGCGGAACGCAATTACACTGTCACCGAGCAAGAATGCTTGGCAGCTGTTTTCGCTGTCCACAAATTTCGGCCCTATATCTACGGACGCCCGTTCACTATCGTTACCGACCACCACGCGTTATGCTGGTTGGTGAATCTCCGTGACCCGAGTGGACGACTGGCACGTTGGGCTCTTCGAATGCAGGAGTACGACTTCGTTATTTCCTACAAGTCTGGGCGTCGCCACACAGATGCGGACTGTCTCTCCCGTCTTCCTCTGACGACGACGACCGACTGTGACGAAGACAATGTTGATGACTGTTTTGCTCTCATTTCTTGTACATTCCCGGACTCGATGACTTTCACAGCAGAGCAGGAAAATGATATTAGTTTGGAACCTATTATTAACACGAAAGTGTTTTATTCCGGGGTCCACCAAGACTTCACTGACGTATTTCCGTCACGGAAATACGTCATAGAACATAATACAAAGAAAGAAACCAGAAGAAAAAGTTCCACAAACATGCAAAATTTGGAAATCGAACCCACGACCTCTCGGTCCGCGACGATAGATCGCCGAGCGTTTAACCCATTGCGCCACAAACGCATTTGCAGAGAGCTACACAGACGCGCCTTATATATCTAACACTCCTCCGTGTACCCGCGCTCTTGCTCGGGGCGGTGCCGCCGCCTACGAGCAGAAAAGAGAAGTACTGCATTATGACACTAAAGCCCGGGATACATGGCGCGAACTTTCTCGACGAACTTCACGCGTCAAGTAACGACGCGGCGACACGACGCAGGATGTTTGCTGTGTTGCAATACATGCGGCGAACGCCGCCGCGCGTTGGCCGCCGTGTTGGCGGCGGTCCCGGCCGCCCGCTTCGAACTGAATTTGGCGTTGTCCTTGTAGAATTCACTTAGTTGGAAGCAAATGACTGCGTAAACGGCTTTCGCTTAGTCTCAGGCCGCTTCGACGACAGAGTATTATGGATAACCTTGAGTAGTTTTCGAGATCGCTTCTCGTTTCGAACGCGTCTAAGCCTAGCGAAAGATGGATGGATGGATGGATGGATGAGGCTGAACCCTTTAAATCGGGCGGTGGCATACGCCACCTAGCCATGGCTATCCGATGCCAGCGCCATCTATCGGGGAAGTCGGGAGATAGACATGACGACAGCATGTGGCCTCTGAGATCAGAAGATTTCTGTTGAAGGTTGTTGTAGAGAGCTTGCACTGCTTGTCTGTTTCCTCGCAGATCAGCGGATATGGGATGTACAAATACAACGCGATTCCTGAGAGATCATACTAGGAACTACTCAATCGGTGCAGAGACATGCAGACACGGCAACACCAACGCGATTGCAGACGACGCGAAAAGGCGCGCGCGCGCGAAACACCAGCATGCATTGCGACCGGAACTAGTGCCTCCTGATTGGCTGTCGTCCACCGCTGCGCGCTAGACGCTTCCGGCGGCGGCGTTCGCCCGACGAAAATGTTTGGACAGGCAGATCGGCTGCGGACGGAAAATTTCTTGACGCCGGCCGTCGGACGTTCGCCGCCCGACGAAGTTCTTCGCTCGGACGCCGGTTATTCGCTCCATGTATTCCGGCCTTAACGCGCACCGACAGTGAACGCTTCGGTGGTCTCAGTACTAAGACGCCTCGATGCCAGCATTCGAAGGGACGCTGGCATCAAGAAGCACTACCAACGCCACCTAGGTGGCGTTCACCGTACTCAGCACAGCGGAGCGTGGCCTCCGCAATTAGCTCTGAAAATGTTTCTGAAGTTGATCGCGCAGGCTGCAATTACGACGCGCTGTACGCGCTGATTTGAATCGGTGACGATTCAGTTACGTGCTTTGTCTTGCGCGTTGTATTAGTGTGTCAGTTACGTGCTTCGTCTTTCGCGTTGTGCTAGCGTGTGCAGCGTAGTGCAGCTTCCATATTCACGACGGTTGCTCATGGTCATCGACGTTGGTAGTCGTGATGGAGGAGACGTGCCACCAGGCGTCAGCGTGGGTGCATCAACGCCTAAGGGCGCTTTAGCCACAAAACACCAATAGACATTATATATCAATGTGCAATAAACATTACACTACTTCTGTGAAGACACGTTTCACTTTCGTGTTCTATACCGATTCCTATATAAGAGGGATCAACCACATTTTTTGCTTCGCTTCGTTATTCTTCGGCATGGTGCCCCCGTGTAATCATTAGCGATCGCGGTCGTCAATTCGTTGCGGACGCCGTAGAAGAACTGCTTCGTCTCTGCAATTCGCAGTTCCGCCATTCAACGCCTTATCACCCTCAGACAAATGGGCTTGTAGAACGTACGAACAGAACTCTAACTAACATGCTGGACATGTACGTATCTTCCGATCACAGAGACTGGTATGACGTACTCCCCTTCATCACTTATGCTTATAATACTGCAAAGCATGAGACGACCGATTACAGTCCTTTTTATCTCCTTTACGCACGTCCACCGCTAAGCTGCATTGACACTATACTACCGTTTGACTTTCACAGCGAGTACTCTGTTGCCAAGACGCTTTGTCTTGCCGAAGAAGCCCGGCGTATTGCTCGTCTTCGTACTGTGGCATCGCAACACCGATCGAAAGAGCGCTATGACAGCCGACACCAGTCTGTCTCGTACGCTAAAGGAGACTTTGTGTGGTTGTGGACCCCGCTACGTAAGCGTGGCTTATGCGAAAAGTTTTTACCCCAGTACACGGGCCCATTCGTCGTTGTAGATGGCTTGAGTGACTTGACGTACGTGGTGGCACGCTTGACGTCAGCTGGTCGTCGGTCTAGCCGGACCCAGTTAGTACATGTTGCTCGTCTTAAGCGGTTTCACCCCACGCTTTCCGAGTGATTTGGACTTGCCCAGCGGGCTTCGTCTGGCAACCGGGGATTGCTACGGCATGAGCCGGGCAAGGAGAAGAGGAGGAAGACGTTAGCTGGCGCAGCCTCAGGACGCCATCTTTACTTCAGCATCAACCTCGTCCTTTAAATACAGCCGGTTCAACATTAACCGTAACAATATAATACACATTCAGTGTACATCTTGTAAACTTTAAAATGCTTATAACTCACATAAATGTGACTTATATTATTGTACTAAATGCATTTATTTTGTAACTTGCTTGTGCCTGTATTGCACTCGGTGGAACGATAAACAAGTGAAAGAAGCCACGACCATGCACCGACCGTATGATCCCGTTTGTCGACCGCCCATATGGCAACGCCCAAGGGATGATAGCCACCCAGAGTGAATCCAGACAAACCAATGAAACTGGAGGCATGCCGACGGACAAACTTCGTCTTGTTACCATTTCTTCGTTCATCTTGGGGCGTCGCCAGAGCTCGTGAAGATCCCGAGTTTCGCCAAACTCGGCGCATCCTGCATAGCACCCCTGTAGCTTGTTTTGAAGTTTCTTCGCGAGGCCTTGGTTAGACCACTGTAACTACTCATTGAATTGAAACAGACGGCTCTCGCATCATTTGCCGTCACCCGTACCGTGTGTCACTTTCGGAGCGAAAAGTTATAGAAGAACAAGTGAACGTCATGCTGACGCGCAACATAATAATGCCTTCAACAAGCCCTTGGTCTTCTCCTGTAGTGCTTGTTAAAATAAAAGGATGGTTCTGTGCCCTTTTGCATCGATTAAAGGGCGCTAAACAATATTACCCGTAAGGATGTTTATCCAATGCCTCTTATTGACGATGCTTTGGATACCTTCCAAGGTGCCGAGTCTTTCTCGAGCCTCGACATGCGCTCCGGATATTGGCTGATTCCAATGCATGAGCCGGATAAAGAAAAGACTGCGTTTGCTACACCTGATGGCCTTTTCGAGTTTAACGTGATGCCTTTTGGACTGTGCAATGCACCAGCTACGTTTGAAAGTATGATAGATACAGTACTCTGTGGCTTAAAGTGGAAGATCTCCCTTTGTTACTTGGACGACATTGTTATCCTTTGTCGAGTTTCTCCCAGCACCTACAACGTCTAGACCAAGTTCTCACGTGTCTAGCAAAGGCTGGTCTCCAACACAATACTAAAAAGTGTCGCTTTGCAAGCCGAAGCATTGAAGTATTGGGCCACGTCGCCAGTAAGCATGGCATCCAGCCTGATTCAGATAAAATCGCTGCAGTGCTGCAATTTCCTCCACCAACCACACTTAAAGAACTCCGCAGCTTTCTAGGACTGGCGTCCTACTTCCGCCGCTTTGTCCGTGACTTCGGCACCATCGCCGCTCCTCTACACAAACTTCGGACTTCGAGCGCGTCCTTTGTGTGGTCGGACGACGGTGAAGCCGCCTTCCAGACCCTCAAACGACTTCTCGCGTCAGGGCCGTGCTCCGTCATTTCGATGCAACCGCCCCTACTATTCTACACACTTATGCCAGTGGGCATGGAATTGGCACTGTCCTGCTGCGGCGGAATCAGAAGTCTGAAGAGCAAGTCGTGGCTTATGCAGGTCGTGCTCTTTCTCCTGCTGTGTGCAACTGCACAATTACAGAACAGGAATGCCTCGCCATCGTGTGGTCAATAAAAAAAGGTCGACCCTATCTCTAAGGCCACCATTTCATAGTTGCGGCCAACCATCATGCTCTTTGTTGGTTGTCGTCCCTGAAAAACTTGTCTGGACGCCTTGGCCGTTGGGTACTGCGCTTGCAGGAATACGCCTTCACTGTCATGTATAGGTCCGGCAAACATCAAGATGCCCACGCTTTGTCGCGCTGACCACTGTCCCCAAACGCCCATGCTTGACCTTCCGTCTGCACGTCACCATCTAGCCACACGTCTCAGCACACGCCCCGTAGCCCAGGACAGTCGGTTGCCTCCGTTGACTTTCTTCCGTCTACTGACCTCGTCTCACTCCAACGTACTGACCCATACTGCCGTACGCTGATCGACCGACTTACTGGCTTGGCACGACCCCCCAACAGTCGCTTAAGATGACAACTTTCACGTTTTAAGGCCGTTTCACATGGTGCGATTTTGCACTGCGATTTTCGCACCGGAAGTGTGATTTCCGTCGCATGCGACGAAAATCGCGGTCGCAGGGCCGATTCTGCGATTTTGGGCTGCGACCAACATGTTGGTCGCAGCGTCGCAACGTCGCAGCAATCGCTGGGATTTTCCGTCGAAATTGCGCCGAGAGGTGTATCGCGGTATTTTTTGGGAAATGGCAGCGGTCGCTCAACGCAACGTTTATAGATACTTTTTTGTCTATAAGTATTGGCTCAACAAGCCTCGAACAGTGCAACTAATTGAGTGGAGCCTTGGATCGCGCAGTCGGTACGTACATCAGCACCGACACGTGAACAGTGCAGATAAAACTCGTAGATCAGATTCGGTTCTGTGATTTCTATGCGTTTGTTGACACGCTACGTTGCTAATCTGGCGACGCTGTTTTTTAGGTTGGCTTCGGGTGCTGACAGTACGTACTTTTACGTGATCTTCCATTATTCACACGCGCTGCGAGTTGGTAAATACTACAGGTGTCCCTCACGGGAAGGCATGGCCTTCGGATGTCGTCCCAGTTTTCTGGTTCTGGAGATAACTCGCGATATACTAAAACGCCAGTTTTATCGCGGTATGCTTTTACTAACGGAACAATTTAAAGAATATGCAACTACGGACAAATGCTATGGTCAATAGGTCACGCTATACGAGCGACCATTTAGTTGCAGTCAGTTGGTTAGGGCTTTGATGCGCATTTTCTCCAATGAATTATCTCATTTCAAGGTTCTGTTACTTCCGCTGCGAGACGCAAAGCGAACGTGCAAACTGGATATCGTAACGAATGTTCTACAATAGCATATTTAACGCTTTGACTGGGAATAAACAGTATTGCCAATTTGTTTTCGAAGCAATATTTAAACAGTTTTTTTTCTCATTTTTCTGATGCATCATTTTTCTCCCTAATAAAAAAACCAATAAACCTTCAGCGTGTTGCATACGTTGTATCCTTACTGCATCTGTATTAACACTCACATTAAAAGGTAATTGCACATTTCGCTTACTTCAGTGCATCAAATTACTTTTGTTTATGCTGTTTGTAACATCGCAGTACTCTAAGAAACTACTTAGCCATAACATCCTTGCATTTTCTTGCTTCTCTGTCTCTGCTTCCTGTAAAACACATGCAATAATGCGAAAAGCAGGCCGACATCTGGTTTTATAAGTCGTAGATAACACATTAAACAAAATCAAATCAGAATTGTGCAGTGAAGTCAGCCGGTTGCATTCCTTCGTGTGAATGATAGTATCTTTTCAAGTGTGGGTGGGTCTTGCATGTCCACAGCTCATAAAGTGTGCAGACTCATGACGAGGCGTAGATATTGCCCATCAAGATGGAGGCAATGTTGCTAATGAGTCTGCACTTGCATGTATTACTGCATAAACACGTATAACCATATCCCATCATTACTGAGTTGAGCTTGCTCAGAGTCATATTCACCAAAATTCTACTTCGCCGAGCTTGCTCTGACTCATATTCACCAAAATTATACTCAGCGGAGCTTGATCTGACTAATATTCACAAAGATTCTACTCAGGCAAGCTTGCACCGAGTCATATTCACCAAGTATCTACTTAGCCAAGCTTTCTCTGACTTATATTCATTAAAATTCTACTCAGGTGAGCTTGCACTGAGTCATATTCACCAAAATCTACTTGCCGAGCTTGCTTTGACTCATATTCACTAAAATTATACTCGGGTGAGCTTTCCTTGACTACCACATGACAATATTCACTAAAAGTTTACTCAACTGAGCTTGCTCTTACTCGTATTCACCAAAATTCTACTCAGTCGAACTCAGACAAACGAACTCAGACTCATCGTTAGTTCGAAGTCTTAGTGAGCCGACGTTTGAGTGAGTTCACGGTGCTATGTATACATTACATTAAGTGACCTGTGAGGTGAATAAGCAAACATTGCCTATGAGTACGTGTTGCATCGGGTGAAATAAGGACAACTGTAAACACTGCAGTTAGTTTTTTAGAGTTTAACTGACCGTTGCGGTTAAGCTTCGCCTCATGTCAATTCAAGCAAATGCATTGGATCTGCATCATATTTTTTGCCTATCCTGCTGGCTGTCCTGGCCATTAGTGGGTGGCCACATTTTGTACATTTCAACACAAAGTTGAATAAATGACTGTAGTGCAATATATTAAAAAAAAGATGCTTGCATCACTGCACTTATAACAATGAAAACATGATACAAACACATGCACCTAAGATGCACACAAATGATAAATACACAAACAGATGGAATCAGCTAGCCACCACCTATTAAAAAAAAGAAAAAGCACAGGACTACGTATAACCATTCCCCTTGCCAGGTACATGTCCAAGCGGCCACGAAGGTTCCATGTATGGTGCCGTGCCAGGTGCCAAGAGGAGGAGATATCCAGAGAGATTAGAAAACTGTTTTATATACACTGTACATGGTATTTTACAAGAAGGGCTCCATGATATTGGAGCCGTCTACGTGCAAACATGTTTGCATGTAGTAGCGTTTACATCTCCGAGCGTTCTCCATGGTCGAACGTCTCTACATGGTCGAGCGTCTCTACATCGTCAAGCGTCTCTCACAACACTCCAGTCCCCTGTTTTATCCCTTCCGTTTCACTCTTTCACATGACGAGGGAATACACTTTAGTTCTTTTAGCCAATGACAGTCTTTGATCAGGTGGCCATATCCCGCACGTGATGTGTCGTCGTTTCCCGCCGGGCTCCGCCTCCAATCTTGCTAGGTCGCCCCCGAACACAGGCAGCGGTTTACACCTTGGGAACCAATCACTGATGTCGTTCCCCCGGGATTGCCAGACACTGGCCCCTTTCAAGATTCGCCTCTCCATAACGGTCAGTTCGCGGAACCAGGGAGGGCGGTGGCTGTCTCGAAAGGGCGCCAGGTTACGTCGCAGTCGGCGCCGGGCTTCGTCGTGGTTCGGGCGGCGCTGGTAATTCACGGAACCGCACCAAAGGGCAACGCTGCCGTTTAGCGACGCATGAGGTAGCCCGGAGACCAACTGCTAATCCCTCAGTCCCAGGTGACAATTCTCAGCCGCGAGAAAGGAGCGCCAGGTTGGCGCGTATGAGTCGGCGCCGGCCTCGTTTGTCCCGAAGTACCGCCAGACACAACAAGGAGAAACACACGTGCAACCTAGCAGTTACCTCGAGGTAGCAGCTATGGACGCTTTTGCATTCGCAGCTGGCCACTCAACCACTCAAGTGTGTTCAGTGTGCACTTGTACTTAGGCACACTTTTTATTGTCTATATCTCAAAAAATTAATGTGGTTCCTCAAAATTTTGAGAAATTCTGAGGCTTACAAAGGTAAATATTTTTATTCCATTTTCGTTCAAGGTGAAGGCTGATACAAAAGATTATAGATATTGTCAGTGCCCCTCACTTTCTCTCAGAACATAAGTAGCCTGTTATTGAGATTCTAGCAGCTTTTCAACAGCAAGAAAGGGAATCAGCTTCCCCTGTTTTCAGCATTGGGTTAATGCAGGCAATTCAGGAAGGCATAAAGTTTTGCTAATACAGTCGGTTCGGGAATACCAGATTAGACTGTACCTTGACACTTTCCTTGCACTTTCTTATTTTGGTCAAATAACCTAGTTTGAAATGGCTCCAGTTAGCATGCTGTAACATTGGTCTAATATAGGTTAAGTACATGACAAGCTTAACAGACTGGGATGCTGGCTTTCAGTTCCAGGAAAGGAACCATAGTGCGTGCTCCAGTTGCGTATGTTTTGGATATCTGGGGTTTTCAGCCTTTTAAGATAATGTGCTCAAGCAGGTAGAAGCACACGTATGCTATCAGCGGATAGTTTCGATAGCTTCTTACTTTACACTTGTCACTATGAATACAAAATTTTAGCGTTCATTTTGTTATTAAACAAACAAACGTAATCCTTACAAGGTATTTTAATGTTAGCCGTGGGGCTACGCGGCTGCGCTACGTACTGCAGCATATTAACTTAAGCTTCTTGATATAGATTCACAGCACACTAACAGCGCAAGAAACAGGACGAGAAAATAGACGACGCCCATGTCTGTCAGAATGATACGGTACTACGTACACAAGTGAATGCAGCTCCTAAAAAAATGTGGTGTCGGCTTTTACGCCTTTCGAAATATTCAGAGAGCACTTGTATGAATAATTACAACACACGCGCCGAGACGGACGAACCAGGCTGGCGCTAAGATAAACGTTCACAACACAAATTCCATTGCACGTTCAGTAATTACACACAGATCATATGCGGCTTCCTTCAGGGGCAGACGTGAGCTTTTGGGTTGGTGCTTGCTGCTAAGTTTGGTGCAAGAATATTGCTAGGAGCAGGAACCGCTTATGCGCAATCACGAGCAATAGCACACACATCCGTTTTTCAGAAGCTGACGTTAGGTACGGGTAGCGCGAGGGTCTCTGCGTTGACATGACGACTTCGCTGCAGCCGAATTCCGAATACTGCATATGCGATGACAACAGCTATAGGGGCTTGTTGATAAGTCCTCTTGTAATTTGTTTAACCGCATGCAGGAAGAACGACACAGGCATAAAACACACTCGAGACAGCACACAGCGCTGAACGAACACCTGCGAACAGCTGTTTACGTTCGCAATTTCTCCTCGTATTGAAGTTCACAAACCGCTGTTGCGCACTCCAAAACAAATTAAACTTTGAAGCGTTTTTAAATTAGAAAACGCACGTATTACTTGGTCCTAATAAAGAGAGGTCCATTATATTATAACGTGCATGTCTTTTTCATTATATTAAAAGAATTTATGCGGCGTGTGCGACAAAATCTGGCAGCAAGCAACCCTGGGCGTCGCATCAGTTGCATTGTTGACATCGCACCATGTGAAACGGCCGTTGCGAATTTAGCATCTGTGGAAATCGCAGCTGCGAAAATCGCACTGCAAAACCGCACCATGTGAAACAGCCTTTAAGCTTCAAGGTGGAGCGTTATTTCGATTAATGTACCATCCTTCTGGTAACCGATGGGTAGCGGTAATACCTCGCTCACTTCGACTCCAAGTATTAGAAGCATTTCACGACGACGCGACGGCTGGCCACTTGGGCTTTCATAAGACCTACGACCGCATCAAAACGCGTCGTTTCTGGCCGCGCCTTTCCATCTCTGTCGCCAAATACGTTGGCTCCTGCGCGTCATGCCAACACAGAAAACGCTCGACATCCCTTCCAGCCGGTCCTCTGCAGCCGCTACCATGCCCGTCCACCCCCTTCGAAATTGTGGGCATAGACTTGTACGGACCCCTCCCACTCACGCCCGCTGGTCCCCGCTGCATCGTTACCAAAGTAAATCATCTCACGCGGTACGCTGAGACAGCTGCTCTTTGCTCTGGTACTGCCTCAGAAGTCGCCGAGTTTTTTGTGCACGGTATCGTTTTGCGCCACAGCGCACCTCGTGTCCTACTGAGTGACCGTTGCAAGACGGTCCTATCACATGGCCTTCGTGAAGTCCTCCAGGCCTCTGACACCACCCATAAGACCAAATCGGCGTACCATCCGCAAACAAATGGTCTCACAGAGTGTTTTCATCGTACTTTATCCGCCATGATGTCAATGTATGTTCGACCCGATCACATCAACTGGGACACCATTCTACCTTTCGTGACGTTTGCGTATAATACTGCCGTCCAACGTACAACCAATTACAGTGCCTTCTTCCTTGTGTACGGTCGTGCGCCGTCTTTCGTCTTGGACACTACACTCCTTTCAGCCCCTGCTGTCCTCCTTTCACTCCTTTCAGCCCCTCCGTCCGCGTCTCTTCCTGAAGAATTTGCTGCTCGCATCGCGCGAAGCCGTGAAATTGCCCGCGCCAACACCGCTACCATTCAGGACAAAAGGAAAATTCGCTATGATGCGACGCGTCGCGTTGCGCCGTTCCGCCCAGGCGACGAAGTTCTTTTGTGGACACCTGTTCGCACACCGGGCCTCTGTGAAAAGTTTCTCCACAGATATCTCGGCCCCTACACCGTTTTGCAAAGAACTTCGGCCGTTAACTACCGCGTCACTCCTGTCAGCTCAGCTACTGACCGCCGCCGCCGCACTACGGAATTCGTTCACGTATCTCGCCTGAAACCCTACATTCGCCGTACCTACCCTTTCTAGCTTGCGGTCTTGCTGACCGCTTTCCTGAAGGGTGGAAGTTAGTGTGAGCGCATTTTGGGCATATCATCGTCGTCATTTCTACATACGTCTTATCATCTTGTGTGAGCGCTATTTGTGCATATCGTCGTCGTCATTTGTACATACGACTGATCATCATCTTTTGTCTCGTGTGGTGCTTCGTCTCTGACTCGGGCGGCTGCTCGCAAATAAAGGCATCGTAATTCACCTCTTCACCTATTGCTGTTGATCTTGCGGAAACTTGCGAATACTATCAAGTCAATATATTAGGGTCTAGCATTCGGCTATATATACTACACGACACTGTAACGTATACATACTGGACCATTCTCGGTTTTGGTATTCTAAAATGCTGCCATTTGATTTCCAACTAAAGTTAGACAATTAGGAGACATAGTGACGAATAACCTGGATTCGTTTATTTGCTTACGGAGAGAGTGTAACGGAAGAAATAACACGGTCAAGAAAATATGGATAGGTAAACAAGAGATGCAGAGGCATTGTTATCTATACAGGCGCCGGTGCTGCACATAACAAGGTAATGCACGGGTCACTCCGGTTGCGTTACCATTTTTCTTGCATACAAGAAAAATGACACCATACGGGCAATTCCAGCAGCTAGTAAAAAAAAAAAAAGCAGTCACACTCCAAAGTTATGGGTCGTCTTTCTCACTACCGCAAAATGGTTGCTAATAGCCGCCAAAATGTAATTAGCTTTCCCTGTCCCGGTTATCCCATCGCGTGATCGGCATTTGTATCGATATTTTTATCTCGCCGGGGTTGGTTGCTGCGTTCCTTTGACACAAGTGAAAATAAGAAGAGTCCCAAGAGTGTACTTGGTTCAATATATTGTTGGTGTCATACTTGCAAATTAGGTACTACTGCGACAGCGAGTTTCACAACGGCAATCCGCTTTTATCCCAGGAGCACCATGGCGGCTCATTAGCATGGAGCGGCCGTAGCTGCGCTGGTTATGGATGCGTTGTAAGCGACAAAGCGATGCATGGCGGATTTTCGGCATATTCACGATCCCTGTGCGTCTATGCTCTATCTCAATAGTTCCTTGCAGCACTGAAAAAGCTACACGAATTCTTATCGAATAGGAAGGCCGAGTGCCCCTCGAGACGCGCTCATCAGCGCCGCGTCGTCTGCTCAGCGTCTGCTTGCCATCCTGTCGGTGCATGCTCCATGGTTGTTGAATTGACACAAGAAAAGTTTTCATGCCATAACCATAATATTTGTTTACATGCATGAGACAGCGGGGCTTAGCGTCACCTGTACGCTTTCCCTGCAGTTACCTTGCAGCCTCCTGAGCAAGTAGTACGGGCGAATGCCCTTATAAATGTTCACCTGCGCCACAGAGTCCGCTCGGCGTCTAGTTGGCGTTTGTTCCCTACCGTCATCACGTACCATCCTAGAGCGGGGTAGTAAATTAAATACAGTGAACAATTAGGCATTTATAGCGTTCCGCAACGTCAACGTAGAAAGCCTACATGCAACACACAGCGTTGCATGTGGGCTCTCTACGTCAACGCATCAACAGGCGCCATCTGCTAAGTAGAAATCAAACCATTTTTATGGCTCGGCGCTGGGTCTGTAGTCATAGCATCGTCAAAACAAACAGCCGATCTCAATAATTACCGCAAGGCATACCTAATGATTTGACCTCAGCTCGAGAGGAGGCTTAGCGATGACGGATTTTGCAACTTGTTTCTTGCTGACAGGGTGGAGAGCCAGTAACAAGCGCGAATTCGGATCGAAGCAGTTTGTGTCGCTGTATGGGCGCTGCCATGTTGCCATGGGTGGCTATTATGGTTACGGGCGGTAACTGCCACATTAATTCTTGGTGTACGAGGTGCATGCGCAAATACCACAACGTGCCATGTATCGTGTGCCTTATCATGTAGGGAGCAAACAGAAAACTCTCTAGTGCAACCAATATTCAGCCAGTTACTCCCGGAACACTATACTGCTGAGCAAGGATATTGCCAGTGTACGCCTAGTACCTTTGTCAGAGTTGCTAGGTACTTCTGAAATGGAGTATAGTTGTCGATGTATTTGACCTCGCCTTGGGATGTGCAAGTTTCTTGATTAACTCAGATGATACAATGACAGCCCCTGAAAGGCGTCGGTTCGACCCCCTGAGCAGCAGGGTAATTTTTCTTAATGGCGGAGCTTTGGAAAACCGCAGGGGCTTCCTTTGTAGCTTCATGCTGCCGTCGGGTGAATGACATTTTCCTTTTGAAGAGAGGACTGATGTTTATCTTATTTATCGTATTTTGCAGCCAATCAATTTATGGCTAGGGTTCCATTTTCTGCCTTAACAAAATCTCAGGTCCAGCTCGAACGCGCTCGTTTCACTGCTCGAGCGTTCGTCCTTGTCTTCTTCCGCGGCTGGCTCGTCGACGGCCCTCGGATATACATCTTCAGTAGATTAGTTATCAATAGGCATCGTTTTCAAGATCAGTAGGTTCCCAGGTGGATAATAAAGCTTTCTACGCTTGCACCGCCCTCTCTCTGTGGGCGTTCCAAGCGCTTGCGTATCTAGTTTCCTTTCCTTCCACTCTCCCATGGCAGCGATGCCATTGAAACGTCCCGCGTGTCTAGTTTCGTCTGGCTCCTCGCTGTGGCGGTCCCATCGTCCACTCGAATGTATATAACAAACTAGAACGACAAGTTGCCATGCTCCGTTTTGAATTTCACTTCTCTTATGCCGTCGTATTGTGGAGCCCGCGTGTAGTCCAAACTCCCTAGGAGCACCGCGCCTACGTGTTAAACAGCTTCGCTGGTCATCGATCTTCCCAGAGTGGAATGGCTCATGATTTTCACTACAATCTTTATTTTAGACGGTGTTCTATTCCATTATTGAAATGTTATTTATCCGGATGGTTTTAGTATTGATCCCTGGAGGTCCCAAACGTGAAATTAGTACATTTCCTTGTGACCGCGACGTTTAATTTCACGACTCATAAAACGTGTGATGAGCGCAGCCAAGGATACAATAAGCACACGAATCAGGCGGGGTAGCTTTTATGCTTATATACGAAACATTAATGCAACAACGGCATTTATTTTACTGGTCTTGAAACAGTCACCAGCATTTCTTGCAGAATGCCTGAAAGGTAGCGCGTTGGCGCGGCTTAATGGTTATGCCTGGGCAGCGCGACATAACACGAACAAAAGCAAAAAACAATGAAAACAAGCCGTAGGTGCCCGATTTATTTTCTTCGACTCTCTTATTTTGTTTGTGTTACTTCGCGCTGCCCAGGTATTTCTTGTGGTGCCTGTTGCTGTTGCGTCGGATACCCTATAACACAAAGGAGGCTTCTGACCGTGGCAGTGCTATAATGGCGAGCCACTCCGCTTGTGGCACTCCCACGCATTGACTGCATGGTGCAAACTGAATTCGCCGACTAAACTGCGTGGCTTCCCTGTTTAAGCGCTAAGCTGTCTACCTGTACCAATGTGGAATCCTTTTCGTCTATTTTGGTCTTCGGGGCAGCCGCTGGGCCCACCTTTATCCAGCGTCATTGCCCAGTGTGAATGCGCTGGCGCAGCATGTTGATATCTCCTCAGCGAACGTGACTCAGAAATGAAGATGCGCATCGCCCGCTCCTCTCTGGGTCAACGGAGCGACATCTGGCTATTGCCGACAGGTATCTCATGTCCGGCTGCACTATCGCCTCGATTCCTGTCAGTGCCGCTTCGTGGAGCCGAAGGTCATGGCGGCCTCTTGCTCCCGCGTCCATCCGACGGTGGCAGTACATCGTTTATCCCCCACGCCTGCGTGGGTGGCAAGATTGCTGTAATATCTTTCTATGGGGTCCATGTAAACATTTTGCTATAGCAAATTGTGTAAAGGTGCGTACGCACTCCTCAGAAAAAGTGAATATTTTTATTATGGCTTGGATATTGGATGAATTCTATATTTACTCATACCTATCTAATCACTCAGCCTATTCGCACGAATTTAGTTAAGCCATTACGCTTCATCTTTATCTTTTCCAGGCGTGAATTTGATGATCTAACTTTGGAACATTTCTGCCAAAAAACATGAGAGCCAGAATATACTCGTCCAGATAGAACTAGAAATGGCTGATGGTCTGAGGACAACATCAATATTATAGTTTCCCAGTCATGCGTCCTTCGTATGAATGGCGTTGAACAGCATCGTCACTCCTTCAAAAAAATTTGAAGGACGTAAGCTTTGCCTTTAAGAGTGGAACGTGATAGCATTCAAAGATCTCTGAATGCATGTCGGGCTTCCCGACAACTGCTGCTTTCTTTTTTCGCCGCATTCGCCTCTGCACACCGCTGCCGTTTTACCCGGCTGAGGAGGCGAGCGCCATCTGGATGGTGCTTTTGCAAGTAACCTACCCGGGCGCGCCGCTGTTGGTATGGCAGAAATGCTGGAAAAGGGTTTTGTGTTTGAGTTTTCTCGTATATTCAAATTACAATCCGACGCTACCGTGTCTGTCGGTTGTGGTTAAAACGTAGTTTGCAATTTTTCTGACGGATTTTACTTTCAGATATTCAATTAGTTCACTAACGTCTCCGCGCCAAGCGGAGGTCCTGCGTGGTGAGGGTGGTTCGGGAACATTTTCTCCGGCTTGGACGCCGGCGCCCACGCCTACGCCGAAGCCGACGCCGGATTTTGTGCGGCACGGGGCCCTTAACGTTGTCGCGTTAATAGCTGGCTACACAGTTCGCGACTAAACGTTACATATACCCTGACACTGAACAAACACTGTACGTTGATGTCCCCAATTTTGCTGCCAAATCCTAGATATTATTGATGTTTATTGCAGCTCGTCTCGTTGTGCGGCTGCGTAGCCCCGTGAGATATTTAGGGAAACAGGCGACAAAATAACACTACAAAATGAGGCTGCGCAATACGTCTGGAGTGCACAAATATGGCACAAGGAAATTTCTGTTGTAGAACATTTTTCGTTTGTTTTGTGCCGTATCAGTGCGAAAAAATCCGTTATTGGGAGGCACTACAGAACGCCTTACATGAAATCTTTGGAATTATATTTATTATCGCGAAGCCCTAGTGAGTTACGCGCCATTTGTGTCCAAAGTAAATCCACTCGGTAATACATTTCGTGTTTACAAGGCATCCGGTGTTGTTTTGCTGTGATATATACCTCTACTTTCTTGCGTTATGAACGTTAAGAAATCGCGCGTGGATAACAGAAACGCTAGGAATTCAAATACAACAGACCCCGTCGCTAAATTCCATCGTAATTTGGAGACTGACGCAGAACTATTTAAACTAAGTCGTATTGTAGTCGAAATAACATTCTGACATGCTGTTGCTGTTGTTGACCTGAGTAATCGTGGCGCATACCAACAATGTGGGATGGGCCATGTATCGGGTGGGTGGATTAAGTGGATAAAGGCAAGTGAATGAAGAATTCGGATGTTGAATTCAGACATAACCCTTCTTTAAGGACAAAAGTGAAGTGTATAAAAACACAATCAAGACAAAGCCAGGTATTAAAGAGCGAAAAAAAACAATGGTGGGGAGAAGGGATGTTCATTGGAATATTATAATTGATTACATTCAATGAGGTAGTACCACTGACACTTTCGGGACAGCTTTATTGGCGTCGGTACGTTGCATGGAGGAAGCAGTAATTGACAATTCCTAATTGGAAAGCCTTAGTCAACTTGTGTGCTTTTGTTATTCCGTTTCACACGTTTGTATTTCTTTCTGAATACAATTGAAGCACGTGGAGAATAAAAGATGATGACTTCAGAAAAAAATGCTCAAGCAATTCACCGTGTAGCAGAAAGCACCAAACGAATAAATGCGTATTCTGATCGCATTATATTTCTACACATATCTCTGTGCTGCGCTCTTAGCGTTTCATCATGAGACCTTAAGATCGTTCGCGGAAGTGCAGCCCGCTGTGAAATGCATCACTGTGCAGTGTATGCATACGACGGAGAGAGAGCACTTTTGTGGATATCTGCCAGAATTCAAATTGTTCAATTGCGCAAGCTCTTGTCATATGAACGTCCTCTGGGTTGCCTTATTCCCCATGGGGTACCGGAGTGTATTCACTTGTATCATGGAATTTCAGCTGACCGGTATCGCTCGTACATTGAAAAATATGGTAATTCATGCTATGAAATATCTTAAAGTTCTTGATTCAAAATAGGCGACCAGATCCATCATCGGTCGTGAATACGTTTTCGCTTATATCTTTTACGGTTTTGTTCATGAGTTCATGTGCATGGAAATGCCAAGCTCAAGCTTGCACACAGTTCAAACAAGGTTGCAACAGTGTTCTTCTTTTTTATTTAGATGCAAGACAGAATGTATTACAGGCCGCTGGCGATTGCTGAGTTCCTAAAATCCTGCTATACCAGACGTCTGCCTTCGACACACGCGTCCGGTCTTCTGCTCCTAAATAAAAATATACCATTCAGCATATTTCATTTAAAATCAGGACCTCACACTGACGTCATAACATGCTTTTGAGTCAAACTCAACCGCGGCAACCAAACTAAATGAAATAATTCATTTTTCCTTCTCTCTATCAGTTAGACAACTAAGATCTTACAAGCTGAAGTTTCAGTTCCCAGCCTCCTAATGGAAAATCCTTCAAAAGTTCAACACATCCGACGTTCTCGGAATGACATTCGGAACAGGGTTTCTTGCGAAATGACGAGGAAATGCTATCGATCGATATGCCAGCAACATTTGCTTGACGTTTGAGATGTTCCGCTTCGTTTTCCGTGCTGGATATTTAAAATGCAAATTTGTTGGGAAGAAAATAACTAAATGCATGGACGGATGCTTCCTGTCACACTGCGTGAAAGCTCACAATAATAAGAGCTCACCTGCTCGATGCCAAGTTACATGAAATACCCACAAGCTACACGTTTTATTGCCGCATTCGGAGAAAAGAGGCGCAAGAGGAATTCGAGGCGGTCTCCACCAGCACCATCTTGGTTCCCACCTCCACTGAGCCCGCTTGGTGCATATGCGAAAGCCGTCGTGAATTTTGTCAAAATCCTCCAAAATTTCCTCGGAATAAAAATCAGAAATCGGAAATTGGAAAAAGAAAGTGTTTGGTTTGGTAAATATATTCGCAAAAATTTTTTAAACATAAAATTAGGCATCCAAGATTGAGGTTTATTCAGGAGGCCGTATCTAAATGCATGCAAGTGGAGATTGCTTTTCTCGGTAACCTTTCCAAGTATTTCGAAGGCACCTGTTACGTGTAAAATAGAACCCTACCAATTGTATGAAATGCATGCATACGCACAAATCGATACGCAAGCACGCACGCACACACAAACACGTGCTCATGCGCGTGCACACACCACCTGGGGACTTTTTGTATCCTGGTGAAAATGTCCTGGTGAAAGTCAACGGTAAAAATTAATTCTACGACGCGAGTTTCTGAACAGCGTTGAGACCTTTATACGCACAAGGGCCCTTTTATACAGAATGAGTGAGATGTTCAGTCTGGATACAGTGAAATGTTCAGTGGCTGAAGTAACATATTTCCCACGTCTAATATCGGAGCATGCTGTGAGATTTTTACCGTCGAAGTATTGTAGCTGTAGTCTATAATATTTGTGGACAAAATGCAATCCCAGAGGCATCACAGTAAGACGAACTCGTGAGTCGTACGGCAACAACGTTCAAAACAGTACTTCTGGATCTCTGAGATGCCTGCCACCTGGTCACCCACAGCGAGGGCTACGTGGGTGATTACGTGGGTGAGTATGTACCATAATGGTCATGAAATTTAGCAGTGTATGACTATACTGACTGGTATGTCGCTGATGTCAACCTGTAAATCTACAGAGTCGCGGAAAATTGCACATAAGTGCGGAACTCAAGCTAGCGAAAAAGCGCGTCGTACCACGTTTACCACGATTGCCGGAAGTTTCGGGACATTGCTACCTGCATCAGTAATTGTGAGTTTTTTTCAGATACAGTTATTAGCATTCCAATTCATAATTGTATGCCACTAATATATCCGATTTAGTGTGTAGAGGCGCAGCTTTTCCTATTATTTGCACTCTCATCCTCCAAGTACGATTTTGCACTTCAAATTTCCAAACCTCTGCTCTTGTTCTAAATGTCCTACTTCGAAAATAACTCTGCCATAACATGAAAGTACCGAGGCTCGGTCGAAGTACTGTAAAAACGTACCTCCGATCCATGAGGTATATTAGACATTACTATGCAGATGACTGGTGACCTTAATGATATTAGTAATCGATGTGATTGTTAGTGCATAATTGTTGACGATATTGTAACGTGGTAGTGACGGTCAAGAACGCAGTAGCAAAACTGTGAATGCCGAAACTAAATCTTTATTGGACGATCGTTTGCCCAGAGAAACATGGTACACTCAAAGCACAACGATAGCGGCGAAAGCAGTCGGCGATAGTTGAAAATCTCATCAGCGAGTTAAGCGCATCGGGTTTTGTACATGAGTCATCGAAGTTTCCAGAGTAATCGCTGGTGTCCGCGTGCCTTACAGAAAGTACTACACAATTCGCATCGCGCATACAATCAGATTCCACAAGGTTTGGTGACAACAGACAGCAGATAGAGCCATCGATTACCTTCGAGAAACATCCAATATATGCAGGCGCATCCTGCGCTGAGCGATAACATTTGTTAACCGGTGAAAATCAGTCACCCGAGAAAGATCTACAAGTACACGTGTGAATACGCTTTATAGCATGCCATTATGATAGGCGCCACATACACAGGGACACATGTCCAGTGACTCAAGTTGGTGCAAAAGAGGTTCAAGGAAGAGCTCCACATACCCAGTGCTAAACAAAGATGGCGGCAAATAAATTCTATAAAGTGCAGCGCATACCCAGTGCCCCACACCTATTGGTCCAGTTGACATGAAAGAGGGTCATTCGAGACAAGACTTTCAGGGTGTTACATACTTTGTGATCCAGGTTGGTCTAAAGTTGGTATTGAGCCTGGTTCCCTTAGCACAGCAACCCTAACCTTTACCCATTTCATTATGGACTACCTAGTAACCCAAGCTGGCCGAAAAGTTAGGCGCGGACAAAAAGAACGCACACATAGATAGATAGATTGATAGATAGATACTGCAAACTGTAGGAAGTTCCCTAAGAATGCTACTAGCATTAAAATTTAGTGATGGCGCATCACTGGGGTGAAGTAAGCTGCTAGCTATAGATATGAGACACCTGTTTCTGATACTTGTAATACCGTTATTATCCTTAAGGTACTCCCGCACTTTCAAGGGGCCAACTACATATCTATCTGAGCATGTGTTTATGTTTGTCTCTAACCATTTTCCCGCCTACCCCGTTCACTCGGTAGTCCGTGGCCGAGTGGTTAGCGCATCGTGCTCCTTTGCCAAGTGAACAGGGTTCAGAACCAACGGTCTGACCAACTTGGGTCACTGCGTATGGGCCAATGTGCACATAGGTGCCACTCTTCAACGAACGTCTTTCACGCCGACATGGGTCTCTATAGATGTGAGACAGGGTGGGTACTGCTGCTTAATGAAAGTCTTTGACACCAGAATGGACATACGACTACGTAGGTGCCATTCGGTTTGTGCTGGTCTTCAATGAACCCCTTTGATGTCAACTTGGGCCACAGGGTGTGTGTAAGTAGGTGTATGCTGCTCTTCAATGAACATGTTACACCAACTTGGGTAACTATAGGTACGTGCCACTGGGAATGTTCTGCTCTCCAATGACGACAGTTCCCTCAAATTTATCCGATGCTCTGTGGAATTCAACCCACGTCAGCAGGTATTCCTCAAGCACAACAACCAGGAGCATTATCAAGCTGTGCCAAAAATGCACTGCGTATGTGCCGCTTTTCAATGAACGTCTTTCACGCCAGCGCTTTAGCAAGCTGCGCCATGAATGTCCTGGATATGGGCCACTCTTCAATGAACATCTCGCCACGAGAAGATTGTAATGACGATAATGGAGGAGAAGTCGTCCTGGAGAGCATGTCTCTGGGCACAAAAAAATGGACCCTTTACCATTACGAACTCTAACAGCCGATGTGCGGAAGTTGAAGCGGCGGTTAAACGGGGAGCAAAGCACGTCGTCCTCCATAGTATCTAGACAGAAGTCAATTTACATTTAGGATTCACCAGCAAGGAAGTCGTTAGAGATTAGGCAAAGACATATTTATAAGCAAGATTCCGACATAAAAAGTCCCAAGATTTCCCTGTGGGTACCATGACCGTACGGATCAGCCTGCAAGGAACCACTCTCTGATAATGATGATGACTACGACGATGGTTTTCGTGCGATGATGATGACGACGACCACTTTCCTGCAGCTGCGTAAAATACGCTCAAGGGGCGTTGCCACTGTGTGACGAATCAGTCATTCGGTTTGAAGCTTTCAGTTCAGCAGTCAATGTAAGCGTTGCTCTTTCAAAGACGGCTGTTCATTTATTGAATGTCATTCAGAAAAGCGTCGTTGACATTGCCAGCATTATGACTGCGATTGTGTCACAGGAATCTTTGTTACATGCACTTGAGAAACTTCGCACAGGATTTTAGGAGATTTACAAAAATTTAGGAGATTTACAAAGACGCGAGGAGGAAAGTGGAGAGGAGGGTGCGGAGCAACCAGGAGGCGGAAAGCGGAGGAGAGTATGACGAAATGGTCAGGAGGAAAGCGGAGCGCTGACGTCGAACAGGCATGCGGCCAGCGCGTAAGCAAAGCACTGGCGTGGGCTTCGGATCCACTTCGCATGCGCGGCTTTGCCTACGGCGCCAACTGCTAGAAAATGCGCTCCGCACGAGCCACGCATTCCCTTGTTCAAGCTTTCTGTCTGAAAAATGAGCGACGCAACCGGTGGAATGCTTCGTTTGCTGCTGCTAAACGAGCTGCCTGAGCAGAGGCTCAGCGCCGCCGCCAAGAGCACCGTTTAGTTCAGAATCAAATTCTTTGCAATAACACATTGCGAATTCAAAATACCTAAAAAGCTGCGCTCGAAATTGCGTGTTTTTTTTCCCTTTAAAAATGTCTCTTTCAATTTTGTTTATTGTTCGTTATTGAGCGCGTCTTGTTACGCGTTAGGGACTGACAGACCGACGGACCGATTTCCTGGGTAAGTCGCTTAAAATTGCTTGTGCATTAAAACATGATTCTGATCACGGTATGTACCATGCTATCGTTGGGGAGAGAGAAATACGTTTAATAAATCATAAAAAATGGAAAATTGTACATGTATGAAAAGGCAACCCCAGCGGTTTTTCCGGTGAGGTGCCTAGATTAAGTTAATGGTTTCGCTTCTTATAAGGTAGGTGAGCAAGCTGTCATACATAGCTTTGCTATCGTTGGGGCGTGCCAACAATAGTGACGCCATACTTAATTTCATGGCACCTTTGTATCTCTTTTTCGTGTATGATACTTCCTTAATACTACCTTCCGTGGAAATGATGTTCTTTGGAAGTGAGTAAGTTTGTTCTTCATCAATACTTCTTTTTGGGCGAGTTGGAACATCTGGAGCATCTGGAGTCTGGTAAATGTTCCACTGGAGTGGTGTATTGCATTCCCATGTCTTGTGGGATGTTTTACGTCGGCGAAACTGGTCGCTATGTCAATGACCGTTTAGAAGAACACGCTCTAAAAATGAAAAAACGAGATGACAAATACGCACATATAGTTGCGCACGTTAGTAAGTGCACTTATTGTGTGGCCGGCGGTTAAAGGAGACGACGATTTTAGGAAAGAGTAGTGACAAGACAGCGCGCATCAGTTTGGAAGCCTACCACATCAGGAAGTTCGGTAGCAAGTGCTTCAGCAACCCTTCCCTTGCTCTCTTTCACGCGGAATTTTATCTTCTGGATGCGGCTATCGAGGGTTCCGATTAGAAAGAAAAATAATTCTATTCTTTGCGTCTTGTTGCGCTTGGTTGGCTGTATTGCGCTGGTGTTGTTGGCACGACGTCACCCTTGTTATGTTTTCCCCTTTCCCTTGCTTCACTCTGGCATATATAAGGTGTGCTAGCCTTCACAATAAAAACCAGTTGTTAGTCAGCGCCTGTGTGTCCATGTCTCCCTTCTTGTGGCCGTCTGTTTGCGCTGTCACCCAAACTTTCATGAGTAAGTTTGGCCATCTTTATGGACAGTGCGCATGCGCAGGGGCGCGCCTGTCTTGCTGGTAATCACATTTTTATCCTTATTATTTCAGGCATGGCTCGAAAGCATATCCAAAGATGTTACGTGCATAGGTCTTCCCGTTTTGTTATTTCTTATCGCCAGCTTCTAGAAAGAAAAAGGATGAGGCGTGTGAACAATTTATTCTCTTGCGACGGTTCATGCGTTATCACCAGGGAGTTTAGCTTCTGCCTTTGACCGATTCTTGACCGTAATCGATAGTCTGCACAAAGACCAAGCACACTGGCAAGCTGATGCATGGTGGCAATGACACTCGTTGCACAAGTTTTGCCCTGACAATAGAAATCGATTAATTGATGTAAGATCATTTACGAGCGCAGCACAATGCGTACTTCTTTTACGACTTCTTACGGCCTTCTGAACGGCGATTTCAGTCAATAATAGGCCATTTATGTTCCCCTATCGCCGACGCTCTTGAAGAAACTTCTCAGCAAAATATTTTACTGGCACTCGAATAGCCTTCATAAAAAAGCTATCTTACTGATCATTTCCGTGACAAATTACTGCGTAGCACCCGGAGAGTGTAAACCAGATAAAGAAAAAGCTGTTTCAAGCATGACCTGCACTGTCTTTGAGGTATTAATATATTTGCTTCTAGAAAGACACTGTCGAGAATAACGTCAATGATCACTTCATTATCTACTTTCACTCAGCAGCCAGCAAAGGGCATTTTTCGGTTAGCGTCGTTTTTTTTAAATATCTGTGTCGCTAAGAGTTTTTCTACGGGGAATTAGAAGATATCGTGGAGAATGTGATGAACACAACTACGAGAATTTAGAAAACCTTTTTCTGTACTTTCACGATAGGATATCCAGTCCTTATAGGTGACCTACTTTGCCACGGCTCATCATTTAATAAACAAACAACTACAGACGTTTAGAAGGGTGTTCATTATGGTATAGACAATACGTTGCTGTAGAACGTATGAAAAGTGCGCACGAATTGGTTTTATGAAACGACAAAATGAACAACGGTCATAGAGCAGAAACCAAACCAATTTGCGGTCAGCGCTTAACGTCACAAAATCTATAGCAAGTCGACGGTTTCGTCAGTGTTACGGTAAAATCTGCGATTGCGACGCTGGGTTGGATACCGGCTAACTAATTTCTTTTTTCTATGGTTTAGTTTTTTTTTTTTGTCTGCGGCAATTTGCCTCACGAGGCGAAAACATTTTACCACTTCCATCTAACAAGGCAAGCAGTGCATCCTGACTTCTACAGCACAGCAACAAACATCGAACCGTCAAGCCATGCGTTTAAGACGCTCAATGCACCGGTCTTAATATGCGCTAGAAAGTACATGTAAAAACAGCGTAACAAACGCCGCGTATTATAGCGAAATAAATGTAGCTATACGCACCCGCCGCGGTGGCTCAGTTAGCTGAGGCGTTACGTTGCTGAGCACGAGGTCGCGGGATCGAATCCCGGCCACGGCGGCCGCATTTCGATAGAGCCGAAAAATGCAAGAACGCCCGTGTGCTTGCGTTGTAGTGCACGTTAAAGACCGCCAGATGGTCTAAATTAATCCGGAGACCTCCACTACGGCGTGCCTCATAATCAGAACTGGTTATGGCACGTAAAACCCCAGAAAGACGGAGCTATACGCATGAGCCGACTGTGCAAAAGGTGCAGCTGTCGAACAGCATTTATAAGGCGCTTCTTGCTATAAGTGGCCAAATGGTTTTGACTAGATTCAAAACATGCTGCCAAAAAAAAGACAAATATGAACAGAAAGGTTGAGTCAGGTGATGGATTGGCCCAGTTTGTAGTAATAATTTTAAATTGCGCCGAGTGATTCACGTTAAACGACACAGACCGACACAACACATAAGAAAAGAGAGCAGAAAGCACCGACTCTAAAAAAATACCAGCAAAGAAAGGGGCGACCCGGAATTGAATCCAGAATCGCAACTCCAGCTTGCCCAGCTGGAGTTGCGATTCTCCATATTACTCCAAGCTTCTCCATATTACTTACCATTGCTTGAAAACTGATCGAGCTTGTACCCCATTATTTTTGTTGATTTCGGATTTTCAGACGCTAATTTTCGTACACTTTACGTACAATCTGCTCCAACGTTTTATTTGTAAGCTATTTCGCGCATAGAGCCACTGTTAAACGCCCCTTTTGTTAGGAAAGCGAGCCATCAGCCACGCTGTGAAGTCATCCAAGTGAACTACGCGACGTAGATTCTGCTGCTTGTTTGCGCAGGATTCCACCTAGCACATTTGATGATGGGAAGGTATGCGTGTGTGATAAGCAGATCTGTACGCATTCTGACCACT
The DNA here is from genome assembly GCF_013339745.2 of Dermacentor silvarum. NCBI lineage: Eukaryota > Metazoa > Arthropoda > Arachnida > Ixodida > Ixodidae > Dermacentor > Dermacentor silvarum. The sequence goes on along the minus strand of NC_051155.1, from coordinate 80,862,963 downwards.
GTACAACATAGGTTGAGCGAAGTTTCACGAATGTGGCTGCGGAGTAGCCTTTGTGGATGCGCCGTCTCTTTGAGACAAACTGGATCGTCGGCGTGTGCGTCCGACGTAGTTCTAGATCACGCAGTTGAAGCTCTAAACTGGTGAAATAATGCTGTGCACATGACGAATATTTCAGCAAATTTAACTCAATAATTCGCCTCGATTACAGTTTATTGAGGGTGGTAGTAGGTATTGGCAACATTGATTAGATACTGCAAGACTCCTATCCGCATAAGGGCACAATTAGATTCATATCGAGATTTTTCACCCACACCAGAAGTACCCAATAGTCGCAGAAGTAGAGTACGTGTTGTGTGATCTTGAGAAGACCATTTAGTAAAATAAATGTTGAATAACAGGACCAGTTATTCTTGTTTGATTGCAAGGAATTGATATACTGCATACGAAGGCTGTCGTTTCTATAGAAAACAACCGAGGCATTCGAGCTCTTGCATATGCTTTAAACAGGTTGCTCTCAGGTGCGGAACAGTTATTTTCCCACTCATAAGGTTAAATTTCGGGGCATATATTCTGAAGATGCTTCCACCATATAATATAAAAAAACGTCAAAGAAGAGTAGCTTGGAGTGCACAAATATGTATTATTCAATCGTTCTTTGAAAAGTAAGACTGAATTTAGGTTTTGGCGCTCATTGGCCATCCTTGGCCCTTCCGCCATAAAACTCTATGCATCATCATCATCATCACCAAATTCGTGTTAGCTGGCTCTGGGGAAAGGAGCGAAGGTACTATTTAGACAACACTCCGAATGTTAAGCCAATATTTGATAGCGTTGGGCTTTTCTTTGTTCTTCACTGTTGCCACTGTTTGTTCTTCGCTGTTGATATGGCATCACTGAGCTTCATAGTCAATAATGTTATGCCCCTTTTTTTCCCTCCATATCACTGTTCATATGCTGTCTTCATAGGCTCAACATCTCGATTGACCACTTCATAAATTCACATTTAAATTGGCAATGGCACACTTTGGACAGCAAAGTAGCGAGAGCAGAGCAGCTGTTTCTTATGTTCATTTGGCATTTGTTTTGTCCTCAGCACGTTATCCTGATAAACATTAACTCTTCCACCCTCTTAGCTATATCGAGGGCGAGGACCTACGGAGTCGTCATCTATCGGAAGCGCCTCGCTTGCGTAGTATGAGGGATAATGCGGTGCGCTCCTCATAGGTGTTGGCGCTCAATAAAAACATCACGCGGCAGCCCTCCTGGACATTTGTGTAAGTAGTCTCGAAACGAGAGAATTTTTTTTACTTTAAAAATAATATTCTTGGGCAAACAAAAACCACAGAATGGTTTACAGACGCTCTTTACCAAATGCGTACAGTGACCTCCCACTGCGCGCGGTCGCCGCAATGGAGTCCCCCGAACCGGCTTCTTGTGAGAAAGGTAGGCAATCGCTGACAGCACGCTATGTGAAATATGTTCTTATAATGGGCTCAATAACCAAATGGAGCCTAACAGAATGAAGCTTCAATGCAACAATCACACGGGTGCCCAGCGACCGACTGCGCGTCTGCGCAACGTTTCGCTTTCGCTGCGAGCGCGTTTTCGCACCGTGCCGTGAGCCTTTAAGCCGCAGCATATACTATATGAGCATTTTATAGTACACAAGCAAACATTTTTTGCGTGAACGCTATTAGAGCTGTACAAAAATTAAGCCAGGCCCACGCTTGGGAAATCTGATGAAACAGCGGAGCTCTGCAAGCGTGGGTATATATATATATATATATATATATATATATATAGCGTAGTGGGTATGACGCTCGCTTTCAGACCGTGACCATCCGGGTTCAAATCCCGCCTCGCCATGAAAGCTTATATTGTGTTTTTCTTTCTCTCTTTCTTTCACTCTCCCTCTCTATGTATCTCGCTCTCGCTCTCATTTTCTCTTTCTACTATTATTTCGGGCTTTCTACATGTGTAAAGAGAAACACATGTAGATGTCCATGGTAGCATTGAGGACCGGTATATAAAGTTCGGGCGAAAAAGTGCACAACCTGCTGCAGTCAGTTGCTGCGGCGGCACTACATGCGTTTCACGGAAACTTTTGCGACTTATCGAGCCACAGTTCGCAAGTCAACGGTCCGCAGCTCTTCGGCTTGTTTTGAAAATAGGAAGAAAGATGGTAATCGCTATGCCTTAGCCACAAATACGGAACAGCTAAAAATGAAAACAAATACTCTATAGGTCTGTTCCACTACAACGGATTCGAATTGCGCTCCTGTTGGCAAAACCTAACTAAAGAAGCTCGTCATTATACTTCAGGCACTTAGGACACCGAAGAAATCGCATGCTGGCTCACTAAAAGAAAAAAAGAAAGATAGAAAGAAACAAACCGAACGATTCACTAATTTTATCAGCCAGAATATGCAACATTGTCGTCTTCCAACCCTGACCACCATCGTGGAATATTTCATTGGTTTTAAAGCGCTCAGTGGTCATTTACAATTATTGTAATTGGACGAACGAGGAACATTTTTCAAGGACAATTGAGTTTGGCAACTTATTGTTATTGTAACGGTAATAACAGCGCACGCAACAACCGGTCACACAGCAGAACAGCTCCGATCGAGCAGAACGTCTTCTTCGTCGTCTTCGTATCTCCCCACCCTATCTCCGCGGTGCGCAAAATAAAGCACAACCAAATTGGAACTGCACAACACGCGGAAATGTACTGAATTGACGTGTCATTATCCCCCCATCAAAAGCATCGGCTCAATGCTTTCGAAGTAGGGAAGTAGGGTGGTCAGCGTGTCTAATATGGCTTCATGCTAGCCACGTGCACGTTGTCCGGTTGTGGCGTACGGCGGGAGCTTCGCGTGGTGCTCTCTGGAACAACTGTGTAGTTGATGTCATTGAGGCGTTGAAGAACCCGGTAAGGCCCGAAATAATGCCGGAGAAGTTTCTCCGACCTCCCGCGCTGGCGGACGGGACTCCAGATGCATACTGTGTCTCAGGGATTGTAGGTAACTCCTCTGTGGGGAGCTTGTACCTGTGAGCATCGTAGTGTTGCTGAGAGCGAATGCGCAAGCGAGCTAGCTCACGAGCTTCCTCGGCACACTGATCATATTGGGCAGCATTCACTGTGGCAGATGCGAAGGCGTCGGGCAGAAGCATTACGTCTAACATTATGGTTACTTCGCGGCCGTGAAGCAAGCGGAAAGGAGGAATCCTGTGGTTTCTTGAACGGCGCTATTATAGATGAAGGTTACGAAAGGAAGGACGCTGTCCCAGTTCTTGTAATCCACGTCGACATACATTGAAAGCATGTCAGCGATGGTCTTGTTGAGCCGTTCGGTTAGGCCGTTCGTCTGTGGATGTTAAGCAGTCGCCCGACGATGAACAGTGCCGCTGAGGGTCATCACTTCTTCCAGGAGTTGGGCTGTGAAAGCGGTCCCTCTGTCGGTAATAACCACTGCTGGTGCACCATGGCGGAGGACGATAGCATGAATGAAGAAATTGGTGACGTCGTTAGCAGTAGCTCGTTGAAGTGGTCTTGTTTCACAGTAACGAGTGAGATAATCTGTCGCAACTATTATCCATCGGTTGCCAGCCGAAGATTTAAGGAATGGCCCAAGCAAGTCCATTCCGATTTGTTGAAAGGGTGCCCAAGGTGGTTCGACAGGTTGTAACAAGCAAGCTGGTTTTATGGGCGGCGTGTTGCGCCGCTGGCAGTCTCGGCAAGTCTTCACGTAGTGCTTAACGATACGGGACAGTTTAGGCCAGTAGTACTTGTGGCAGATACGTGCGAGAGTGCGCGTGAACCCCAAATGACCAGAAGATGGTTCATCGTAACATGCATGCAGGATCTCTTCTCGCATCGCAGATGGCATCACCAGAAGATCGGCTTGAGACCTGGAGCCAAAGCTTTGCTTGTACAAGTTGTTGCGGAGAAAAAAACGACGAAATTATGCGTCGGAATCTACGTGGTGGCTGCGTATGTTGGCCCTCAAGGTAGTCGATGAGCGGGCGAAGCTTCAGGTCATCACGCTGTTGCTGAGCCAAGTCAGACGCTGTGACGGCACAGAGGAAACTGTCGTCTTCAGTTAGTTCAGGCGGAAGTCGTTTCTACAGGAGCGCGGGACAGACAGTCGGCATCTGTGTGCTTGCTTCGCGACTTATAGACAACCGTAACGTCGAACTCCTGAAGGCGAACACTCCATCGAGTGTTCGCCTAGGGGACGCTAGCACAAACGCGTTAGAAACGTGCAGTACTCTCTAGTAAGGGGGAGAGGCCACAGCGTCTTACGCAGCCGTTTACACATGCCGGAACGTGCACCGCGTTTGCCGACGCCATCACATGACTGCTGAGAGAGTATAACCTCCGTATTCATAAACGCTCCTAGACTTGAACTTGGCTTGCTACCGCCTTCAACACGTTTCGAACGCGCTGCCCAAGGCGGTGGCAAGTCAAGTTCAAGTCGAGGAGCGTTTATTAATACGGGGGTAAGGCGGAGAGGCCACAGCGTCTTACACCACCTTCTTACACGGGCCGTAACGCGCTAGCACAAACGCGTTAGAAACGCGCATTCTTTCGTTAATGTTGGGTATTTATTGTCATCGTGGTGCGTGTGTCCATATGCGCATCGTGGCGTAGTGGTTAGCGCCGCGCGTTCGGAAGCGAGGGGTCCCCGGTTCGATTCCGCGCTACGGACGAAACTTTCGGAATTTTTTTAGGGGCGAAGCTCCTTAGGGTGTGGGTCTGTCCCTCCTCTGTAGTATGTAGTAGTAGAGAGAGAGAGAGAGAATAAACTTTATTGTACGAAGAGTGGTTGGTGTGGTTATTGTCGGGTGGAGCCCTCTTGTAGAGCCCCACTGGCCGCGGCGGCTCGCCGGGCCTGGTCCAGGGTCGCCAGTTGGCTTCCCAGTGCCAGCTCGGAAAGTCGTGCCTCCCAAGACCACGTTGTGAGTGTCGGTGATGAGCTCACCAGCCTGGATACTGCCTCGGCTGGGCGTTCCGTACACTGGTATGTAATGTGTGTCAGTGTGGCTGTGTGGTCGTTGCACCAGGGGCATACACTGGTTGTGTATACCTCTGGAAACATTGCGTGCCACCTTGATATGTGCGGGTAAGTGTTGGTTTGAAGTCGGCTGCCAGTCCCTGGCTTGTTGGCTGCTTAACCTGGGATGTGGAGGAGCGTACTTTCGTCTGTTCAGGCGTTGGTCCTCCAAATACTGCCTGCTCGTGATGGGATCTTCATGATGGTTTGTGAGGGACCTCGAAGAGTCTTCTGTGGCTCGGCCAGCAAGTCCGCGAGCTACACGGTCGGCCTCCTCGTTGCCTTCGAGGCCTGTGTGCCCTGGGCACCAGACGATCCCATGGTGCTCAGTCAGCGTGGGGCCCAGGATATCGGTGACGCACCTGGGAAGTGTGCCTCTGATATATAACCGACAGGCGGCCTGTGAATCCGTCAGGATATATGCGGAGCAATCTCTTCGTTCTGCTTCTTTGATTGCGAGGGCTATGGCTGCTGCCCCTGCGTGGCGCTTGATCTAACATAAACGTTACTCGGTGACTGAAAAAATTTGATCTTTGTGTTTTCGTGAATTTCTGTCGCGGCTAGAGGTTACATGGGCCGAAGCGTATATTTTAAAGGCTACTGCAACGCCAAATGTCTTGTAACCTTTAGATTGTAACCTCTAAACGAGTTGGCATTCGTGGTTTAGGGGACCTACTGTATCGATTGGAAGTTTACTTATTATTGTGTCGTATTGCGATCCTGATGTGGTGTTTTTAGCCGGCACTAACCTATAGGATATGTTTGTGCGGCCGAAGGAATGAGGCAGGTTAGACTAAATTAATATTTTATTGACACCAGTGGGGATCTTTGGTTTCGCCATGTAAAAAAGAAATTTAATCTTGCACGAGCGTATACTCAAGAGAGACAGCAGCAATTCATTCGTCACTGATCTCTACTGCATACGTGCGATTATAATCTAAAAGGAAGCCACAGAAACAGTGAACATACATCGGAGAATATTGTGGCAGACGATGTTGTAGCATGAATTATCACTAGGGTTCAATGTGATGGAAAGCCCCCCGCTACCGCTGCAGGCATTTTAGGCGGTGGTACAAAACATAGACTTCTGTACCTGCACAAAAACTAAAAGTAGATCCATTATGGTGACTGAATGTATATTTGTACCCATTATTTTTTATTGTTTCCTTGTGTATCAATGATCCCTATATTCGCGTTTGTTTTATATTCCCCTGAAACGCGACACCCACCAACAGCGGGCGCATACTGAAGGTCGCACGTGGGCGCACGCTTGAGTACTGTAAAATCTCGACGACCGACAGAATCAAAGCGTATAGCAGGTCGAATAACTAATCTGCAGGGCGAGAAAGATGCTTCGTAATCAGACTTACTTGTACACTGCAACTGAATGTTTGGCCACCACGCTTCCTTTTTTGTATTTTTGACGTATTAGAGGGAGTGGTTCCTAAATTACAGCAAATGTTGAGTTCATTAGAGAACGCCAGACACGCACCAATTTTGCCCGCTCACTAACACGCGAGAAAGACGCCGTTTCATTCACATGACAGCGGGCGACAGCCGCTCCAGTAAGGTCTCGTAGAGAGATGAACGTGCGCTCACGGTGGGAGGCCACAATGGCGGCCGGCCAAATGAGCAGGGAGAAAACATACAAATACAAACGAACAACAACATCCTGAAACATTAGAATATTAGAGTGTTGATATATATGGTCCTGCGATACTTTGACGGAACTGTAGTTGATTATTATCTTTAGTTGCGCTAGATACGGGGCGTAATCAAACGCGCTTCAGCTTCAGCCAAACATGAGCGCTGTCATATCTCCTTCGCATTGCGTAGCTCTCGCGATGCATGCCGGGAAGAGTATCGCCGGTGGTGTCGTTTTCAAACGGTCGTGTCGCGCTTTATTTCAACGCTTTAGCCACGTTTTTGCGCACTCCGATTTGGTGGCGTGCGCTTACCAAGCGTGTTGTGTGTCTCAGTCACTCGTGACAAGTGATACAGTTACTAAAAAGACTCCTAAAGGCGCGCGCGCCGCTGAAAAAAAGCCATGAGGCCGGGCGTGGAGCAAGGACATGTTTGGCGTGCTGCGTGGCCGCTGCGACGAGACGCATTGCCGATGGCCAGTGGTAAAAGTTCTTCGCTTACCTGCGAGTGGTGAGCATCGTTTGTGCTGTGACTGCAGTAATGAATGCCGAAGACAACAATAAATGTGACCTAGGTAAGCAATACTTCCTGTTCAACTATTTATTTGCTGGTGTGTGTCTGTCGTAAATTTCACCGTGAATCCATGCTCATGCTCGCACTGTTCAGATTTATTTAGGTGAACTACTTGCTCGCTTCATAAACACTGTTGTTTTCATATTTTTGTGTCACTATCGGTCACTGTGTTGATTATTCTTAAATCTCAAGTTTATGTTGCACTTTTGTGCGGACGCACAACATTGACCTCATGCACGGAACTGGTCTTTTGTGCTGATATTCAGTTTGTACTTGATATTGCGTTTTGACTGTTGAACTGTCACATTATTGCGGTGTTGTCTTTTGTACTTGTACTGGAGGGGAGTGCGAACTCACTTGAGAATTCATTTCCATTGAGTTTTTTAATCTTTAATTTTTATTGTTACCGACATTTCCTAGACAGAAGAGTATATTCACCTTAGGCGTCTTTAATTATTTCTTCTCTGGGAGTTTTTCATTTGCTTGTGGTTTAATGATGTCTCTTTCATTACATGTTAATAGCTTTTGTTTGCATGGCGACGCTAACTAGTAACTATGAGATTATAAGATTACTTTTCTGTCATTGTAGGCTCCACTACACAGCAAGGAGATCGGAGAATTAGCAACTGACATAATAGCACCAAAGAGACAAGGTTGTGCTCGCAACAAGGATGAGATCATCCTCCTCGTGGAAGTCTAAAACTTATATGTATTTGTATTTGAACATATTGTACACGAACCTTCAACATTTCTCGTTTTTTTGCCCCATTCCTCGTGATACTGTAGAAATGTGTGCTGCCAGGCAGCGCTGTACTCAGACGTTTTTTCATTATTGCTTCATGGCCGTGAAGAAGAAAACAGACCAAGCCAAATGTAATTTTGCTTGTGAAGGGAAAGCTTTGAGTTACATTGCTTTGTATATGAAAATAAAGTAATCATGACATTTTCACTAAATGTTTTGTGTCAGCTTCCTTCTCACAGCTGCTACTCACATCATTTCCAGAATGTGGGTGCTGCCATCTCAATCTCTATAATTTTTTTCGATACAAGAGATGTTGCATGCAGAAATGCGTATTCATTCTTAAATGTGCGTTTCAGATGTGCTTTCAACTTGTGCAAAATATAATTATTAGAAATCTCACTATCATGGGATGACATGATACTTTTTGCAAAAAACTTTCAACATGTCCCGCAGCAAAGGAATATGTTGTGGGACGAACCTGTACACGATGCATTCACCTATACAAAAGCAACACACTGTGTATTTCATCAATTATTTTGTGTTTTGCACATTTAATCCAAACTTATCAAGTATGTGCCAGCTTATTTCAAAATGTACAACTGTCTTGATGTTGATGCATCGTGCATTCTATACTAATTTCTGGAAGCTGCCTTGTGTAAATGACCTGCGCTGTAAAATAGCAAGGTGGCAAAGTTTTACACGTTGTTAACAAGTCTGTCCTTGAATATTACAAAAGAGAATTCGAAATGTTGATTTCTGCTGAACAAGTTTTATACTCATCGCAACAGAATTTCAGAAATAATCATTAGTACGAATTGCGACAATAAAATCGAATAATAATCATTAGTACGAATATTACCAATGTTTGACTGATTAGCAAGTAAATAAACAACCGTGGTTAACGGCAGAGCTGATAAATCAGCACTCCATATCCGGTCACTCCACTCCATATCTGCCACAGAATAGTCTCAAAAACACATACTGCGAACATGCCATAAATGCATTGTTGTTCCAATTGAGATATTTACAGAATTTTGCAGCAAACATGCCATAAAATGCATTGCGGTTCTAGCTGAGATATTTACGGAATGTTGCTGCAGGTTGTGCAGAAAGAATAACTGAAACAGCAACGCACTTCATTGCAGATTCAATTTCTCTAAATTCGTGCCGGGCACAATTATGGCAAATCGGTATGCTTACGGTACTGGCTGCCTTCAATATGCAATTACATGTCCTCAAAGAAATGAAAAAAGCTAATTAGAAAAATTGTGTGCCGAAATGTATTGACTATCGCGCAAATGTATTGACTATCGCGTATTGACTATCTGTCGCCGCTATGAAGTTTTCACAGCAATAAAATGTCATTTTGTCTAAGACCTGAATATTTTTTTAGTTTTCGACAATGAGTCATGTCCAAGAAATTAGGGCATAACCCCTGCGGACATTTTTAGGAACCTTTTTTTGTAATCTTTAGTATAGGCATCCAGTCTTGCACGTTGTGACCCGCGCGTCCTTCTGCACAGGCACATGAATTTTGCACATTGCTCTTTTGGCCACCCATTGAACTTCACTGCAGGGCACTAGCATAACTCACTGAGCAGCGTTTTCAGAAAAATTGTATTTCGGTAGATCAGCCGAAGTTCAACAACTTTCTGTTAGCTACGTCGAAAGGATACCTTTTTCCGATAACATAAGCTTTTATGACACTTAGTCGTAATTTCCCTGTTGAGTTATAGCAGTGCTTTAACCTTGAACAAAGCGCTAATGTAACGCAGCAGAGAAGTTATGACTAAGTGCCTTAAATGCTTATACTTTCAGAAGCGAGTATCCTCCTGACGTTGGTAACCGAAAGTTGTAGAAATTCGGCCGATCAGTTGAAGTAGAATTTTTATGAAGTTCTGCTCAGTGAGTTATGCTAGTGCATTGCGGTGAAGTTTAGTGGTTGGCCGAAGAATCAATGTCCTAAATTCATGGACATGCGCAGAAGGACGCACGTGTGAAGCCTTGCAAGACTGTATGTCTACACGAAAGGTTACATACATAAAGGCTACGAGTACCTATGCTAAAAGTTACTATATAGTAACCTTTAGTATAGCTACACGTAGTCATTTGTTTTATAGGTGCACAAAATTGTGAGAATATGCCCCTTTACTAAACATTACCGTGCTAAGAGTGTAGTAGTCGTCGTCGTCGTCGTAGTAGGTAGCCACGTCTACTTTTAGGGGCGAAGCTCCTTAGGGTGTGGGTATGTCCCTCTTCTGTAGTATGTAGTAGTAGTAGTCGTAGTAGGTAGCCACGTCTACTTTTATGAGAAAAAAAAATTCCGAAAGTTGTGTCCGTAGCGCGGAATCGAACCAGGGACCCCTCGCTTCCGGGGACCCCACCACTACTCCACGAAGCACACATGGACACACGCACCACGATGACAATAAATACCCAACATTAACGAAAGACTGCGCGTTTCTAACGCGTTTGTGCTAGCGCGTTACGGCCCGTGTAAGAAGCTGGTGTAAGACGCTGTGGCCTCTCCGCCTTACCCCCGTATTCATAAACGCTCCTCGACTTGAACTTGACTTGCCACCGCCTTGGGCAGCGCGTTCGAAACGCGTTGAAGGCGGTGGCTAGTCAAGTTCAAGTCGAGGAGCGTTTATGAATACGGGGGTTATACTCTCTCAGCAGTCATGTGATGGCGTCGGCAAACGCGGTGCACGTTCCGGCATGTGTAAACGGCTGCGTAAGACGCTGTGGCCTCTCCCCCTTACTAGAGAGTACTGCACGTTTCTAACGCGTTTGTGCTAGCGTCCCCTTAAGCGAGAGATGGTGCAATTATAATGAAGGGCGCTGTTATAAAATAGGAATGACGTCACATATGGCGCGTGTCATTGGTGGACGTCAATCGTTCGATTTAGTGCGGCGAGACTGGGCGAATTACACGGAAGATTCACGGTTTACCGATGATTCCCTCCGGAGCTTCGCCCACTCATCATCATTCACCCCGTGGATATGCGGTGTCTTTTTTTTCATAAAAGTAGACGTGGCTACCTACTACGATGACGACTACTACTACTACTACTACTACAGAGGAGGGACAGACCCACACCCTAAGGAGCTTCGCCCCTAAAAACTACTCCAGCCGGCATGCGGAGCGCCGAAATATCTCTGAAATCATTAGCCTTGTTTTACGAAGAGCAGCGGCGAAATTGTTACGGACTCCTCCAAACAGCAATGAAAAAGACCTCTCTTTGCGTTTCACAACAAATACTTTCAGTGACTGCTCTAACTTTATTGTAGGCGTTTTCATCGAGTGTAAAGATGCGAGATATTGGTCAGCCCATATTCTGTCAAGTGATATAAATATGCAGGCAGGATTTTGTTAAAGGTTTGAGGAAACAGACATTCAAGGGAAATATGTTTCTTGGTGTGGTTGTGACACCCGAAAAATCAGTCCCTCGGATACCCATATTTTGTCGAATATGTAAAGGTACACATATGCTGACAGGAAGCCACATGTGTAATTGTCAAACTACCACGTGCTTTGCAATGAATGTGTACACTATACAAATTAAGTCCAGAAGTCTTATTTTAATCAATGGGACATGAATTGAGCCTTACGTTATTGGAGACTAAAGCGACAAACAAAAAGCTTGGCGTGACGAGTTCCTGCTTCTCTTTTCTTACGTCGTTATCGGCGCCATCTCGCATTTTTTTCTTCTTTTTTTTTCTACAATTCCTGCTTTATAGGCACACGTAGCAGAAGAATATGTAGTAATACGCAAGTGTCCAATAAGTTCCAGTAATTCCTTCATTCATATGGCCGAGTGCATTCCGAAGATGTTCCTCAGTGTGGACGTCAACGCAGGCAGCGTTATTTATATCAAGTCAATGTGCTCATGCTTTCACATAAAGCTAAATGAAACCTGGCTGACAGTTAGGGCACTACTACGTTTTTGATAACTATATGTCGTCTTGAACAAAATGCCTTACGGTTTTTTTTAATTTCGTGCTAGCTTTCAACCATGTTCGATACAATGCTTTCTTTTGTTGGTGAGTTCTTAAAGAAGAGAATATATTGCAGAAAGAACAAACACTAAACAACAATAACAAACCACTCTTTCTGTCGAACAGCCGTGCAGGTGTTGCAATCAGTGTTGTAACCCGGGATCCACCGCTGATCAAGTCCACTTCTCGATTGGGACATTTGATACCGAGAACCATCCAATGGGCGCATGGAGTTGCAAAACCGCGGATGGCGCCCTGTGACGACAGCACCTTTCCTCGATTGCAATAAGCCACCAGTCTAAGTTCGTCGTTCTGTGAGTACTATGCATAGGGTGCGTTTTACTTTCTATCTTTTTCTTTCTTTCATAGACACGCAACGTCGCTTTGATTGTTTATACACGTAGTGTTCTTCGGATAACAAAGTAATAGTACACTCAAACAAAACAAAAATAGCGTTTGGGTGACACTAAACGAAATGCTGCAGCTGTGTGTTTCTAATATAATAAGGAGCTCGCTTCACTTTGAAGGCTGCATACTGGAAGAACACTAGTGCTCCGTAACACGCACGAAGCGGAGAACTATTGGGTCTAGAACCGACCCGAAGTCTCACAATGGCTTGATGTGCTACTTATAGACAAAAAAGATGTGTGAAAAAAATGTCGCAGTTTCACCAGAAAGCCGAAGCATCAATTGCGATAGCAACTTGGCAGAGAGCTATACGGAGAAAGAAAGGATAGTAGTTTTATCAGATGTATAAACTTGGACATTCAGCAGCACCAGCAACGCTCAGAACTGTTGTCGACGCCGTCGCCGTTTTGCCCGCGTTCGCTAGGGCCTCTGGGGGCGGCTCGGAGGTTTTCGACGAGATCAGAACGGGAAACTCGTCGAGCAGCGTCGGAAGTTTTTACCACCTTCTCGCCTCGCGACGTTTTTATATAAATACGCATTTGGTGCCGCAGATAAACGTCGCCTCCCCTCCCTCCCGTCGTCCCACGGCCTATCGCGCGACGGAAGAAGTCGCTTTTGCTCTATATGTGGTGATTGTAAAGGAGGAAAGATACGCTTAATTATGCCGCCCTTCAGGGAGCACGGCGCAGAATGCGCGTTTGTTCTCCGCCGTGCGTTCGCTCCCCGTAAAGCGCGCGCCCCTCGCGCCCTTTCACTCGCACATACAGCGTCCGGCGCGCGGTGACGATTTCCTCGCCGTTGACGTCATACAGAACCTCACGGCGACGGCGACGGCAGAAATCCTCTTTGAGTGTCTATATAATTACTATCGCAATAAAAGAAGGTTTCACAAAGGCTTGAGAGAAGAAGTGCCCCCAGTAGTGTCATCATACATTTATAACGGATCCCACAGACTTAAGAAAATTTTCCGCAAGGCAACAAGTGGACGTCGTTTCTTTAGTGCGTTTTTGGCTTGAAGTAAACGATACGTTCGTGAACAGCAACCACAGCTAGGTTAGGCACAAGAACAAGGTTGTCAAACGTAGCCCCGGTGTCGCTTACAGCATACCGCTGTCATGTTGCTCCAGTTACGTAGGCCAGACGGGGAGGCGTATTATCGAGAGGATCAGGGACCCTAACTATTCTACTCAAACACATAGCACACACCAGTAATCTACCTGCGAATTGTATAGTAGGTATGAGTGAGTCGTGCTTTTCAGATACTAAAGTTATCACGCGGTCTTTTGACTGGACGGATAGAGATAATAATGAGGCGTTTGAACTGCACCGTCATGTCTAAGCGCAAAATCAACAGCTCTCTCAGAAAAAAATGAGATTTTTAACAAAGCGCATATTAAAAAAAAGACAAATAAAAACAAGAACATCTTAAGCAGACATATTGGCGAAAGAAGTAAACATTATAGTATTATTCTCTGTATCTCTTTCGTGTGTGTGTTCGGTTTACTTATCTCTACTTCCTGGTCTTTTGAAGGCTGCGCATAATGTGTATGCCATTTTGGAAATAAGATACCTGTGAGTGCATGCTTCACCATGTCTGATATTTTGTACCTCCTACCTAGCTAGTTCTTTCTTGCACCTTGAAGCAGTGCGCCTAGCCACGATGTTTCACCAACTAGCCCCCGTCGTAGTATGACTAGTGATGGGAAGTCGTGAGCACGCTGTTGATATTTTCTTCCCTGCACCTTTCATTCACAGCAAACAAGCCCATCGAACGTGAAAAAAAAAAATACGAGATGATTGCAGTCTTCCAACGTGACTGTCTGGGCACATATATAGGGAATATATCCTTTGCTATCAGAAATATCTATGAAAAGATACGTTTCAAGTCTTTTTCCCCTGCGGTCGTCACCACTTAATAGCAAGGCTCACTATGGGCATGTTAAATTAGAAATATGCGTACAAATCAGAGAAATATTTTTCCCGTGACCCGTGAATATTTCTTGTTTGTAATTCTTACAATAAAATAAGGATCAAATGAATGTGGCGAGAATCTTGACATTTTCAGTATAGCCGCTAGGAGCAAGAAGCGATGTGTACCAGCTGACTAGACCTCTGGTAAAAAAAATGGCATAAGTTGAATGGCACAGTCCACCTTGCCGACGTTATTGAGGTCCCCAGTGCCTTAAGTGTTATTTTATTGAACCAATATTCTTTCTAGTTTTAGTTCCCAATATTCAAGGTGAGCGAACAAATTTTTGCTTTTTACCCGTTTTATTCGTACGTCTAACTTTTTCAAGATAAAGATCACAATATAGTGGTTCTTAAGATTATGAAAATTTAGTTTGTGAGACTAAATAGATGTACTTGTCTTTTCTTTCTTTTAGAATATACAGAATTATTTTAATTGCCAGCGAGCACAATTTTAACTTATGAACTCGATTACCCGAATAGGCGGACATAATTTCCACGAGAATTCAAAATGCACAATAGAGTAATTACCAACATTTACCTAATTAGGTTCTGAACTAATTAGTCTGTGGCACAAATAACAATTTACGATTTGTAGCCAGTGAGCTTGCAAAAAATATCGACATGGGACGAATTCTGAAAATAGCACTGGTTTTAAAATATGCGCCGTGAAGCTTGCAGGAAAAATTCACTGTTGTCTGAGTTACTTTTTTAAGAGAACACCATTTTACGCATTCAAGCGCCAAACGGTACTGGAACACCAACCTGTTTCTTCGCACACTTATTAAAGTAGAATTTTAGAATGGTTCTCATCCTCGGAATTCGTTGCGAAATATGCCATGCGAACTCAAGGGCTACACGTTCTAAATTCCAAAAAGTGCCTCGTAGTAATCAGTTAGAAACCTAATGAGTGAACTATTGTTATTCATAGTATAACACTGTTTCGCTGCTTGTGAATGTATCCGCCTATCCGAGTAACCCAGTTCAATTATTAGAATTGTGAAATGTGACGCAGGAAATTTTATCAATGTTCGGTGTAGTAAAAAAAAAACAGTATTTTCATTATTGCTCTCTTTTACATAGTGCCTCATACGGTGCACACTCAGCCAACCGAACAGTACGAGGCTATTTTACGATTCAGAACGATTTACGTAGAGACATTGCAAAATTTGTAGCTGATGTTGAAAAGTAACTTAGAATAGACGCCCCCATTCCCGCCCCCCCCCCCCCCCCCCCCTTCGCGTAAGTAAAGTAATAAATTACCTTTTAGAGTAGCGCATATTCTGCCTCTTCAATGCTGGATTCGGCGGGTTCATTACAGACTGCCATGACAGTCTATCCAATAATGTGTCAAACTGAATTTGCGTACATTTGCTGCACATTGTGCAGCCACTGTCAGTCTATTGTAGCCTTTTTTTGCGGGGGGGGGGGGGGGGGGGCGTCTCGCTGTGAACTCCGTCGTTCGGAAGTACGAGGTCAAAAAAGCGCACGCGAATTATCAAGCAGCTGAACTTGTTCAGCTGGAAATATTTCGCACGTTAATACCAAGTCCTCGATAAAATAATGACACAAAGAGTTTCCCAAGTTGGGTCGACGTCATTAACACTCCAGTCAAGACCTACAATTCCTCCGCCCTTCCTACCTGTAGGCGAAGAGCCGAAAAGAAACTCCACTTATTCTCACCTGTTGGTTGCATCCGGTCTGCTTAGAAGAAACCACGGATGCAATGCACCATTGCGGGTACGTCCACGGCGTTCACTTGCTTTTTCGACCTAACTGGCGCCCGAAGGCCGGTCTGTTCATAAACTCCACGGACAAAGTCGTCTCAAAAAATACAGCGCACGTTGACTCGGACTTGATTTGACCACGTATTGGGGCGCTGCACTCGAAACTGTGCACAGAACAACCTTTGAGAAAAATTCATCACAGGAGAAACGACAAAAAGAAATGGAACGCAAGGCCAAGAGAAATGGGTAATGTACAGTCACACTTTCAGCGCCCGGAAAGCCACGCGAACAACGCGTTTTAAGCGGACCAGGGCAACACGCGTACTCTTTCCAAGCTTGGAGAGCGCCAGCGCTCGCCGGACGTTCCCATTCTGGGAGTTCTGACTCGCACTGGCCGACGAGCGGCCGAGAGCGCACGCCCGCGCGTGTGCGAAGAAGGCGGAGGGAGGGGAGGCTCAAAGCCTTTCCCTCTACTGCCCGTTTTGCTCCTCTTTCTGCCTTCTTTTATTTTCTCCCCTAGCTCCTTTGGAGAGCCCGCTTCCCTACCCGATCCCTCTTTCACGCTATCCACATTCCCCCCCCCCTTTTTTTTTCTTGTTTTTGTGCTCTCGGCGGCAGCGCTCGCGAAGGTGTGGTTGCAGCCGCAATCGAGAGAGGGCGCCACGGTCCGGGCAGGATACCATATCCCGCCCTTCCGCTCGGTCGGCGCCCTTTCGCCGCTGCTGGGGAGTTCGGGAAACTGCTGGTGCCCTTCTGTACTCTCGTCTTCGTGCTCCCTGCCTCCCACCCACTTTGATTCGTTCCGTGTCGTTGTGATTTAATATTTTTTTATTGCTAACGATACTCTCCTCTCTACTGTGCAACGTTCACCTGGCTTCCTCGAAAGGACTTTTTTGTTGTTGTTTTATTTAATACAACATGGCTGCGAGCGAAAACTTCCATGACCCATCTCCACGATGACCTTATAATTTGAATGGGCTTGCGCCTCCTGGGGTCTTAACGTGAGAGCAGCCGGCGCCGGCGGCTGCGGGAGACGGCGAGCGCCTCGAACAGGAGGCGCGAGAAGGTGCCTCGTTTCGCCGCGCGGGGCCCGAGGCGCCGACAGCGTTGGGGGCTCAATTATTCAACTTTCCTCGAGCGGCGCACCAGTTGCGCGATCGCGGTTCTCCGTGTCGTTTTGCGTCGCATACCTCGGCGCTTATGGGCGGCGCGGTGGGAGTCAGAGGACGCGCACCACGGTTTGCGAGGAACGAGTAGGGTGGACTGGTAACGCATATTATATGCGTGCGAGGCGCTACGAATTTCAACGTGGTAAAATATTTATAGAATCGTCACCGCAGCTTTACCGAATGTGCCCAATTTGCCACCACGAGGGAAAGCCCTATGGATAGACGCTCGGTAGTACAAACATGCTTTTTTCTCTTATTAAAGGTAGCTTTATGAAGGTTTCTATTTTTATAACTGTTAACATTATGTCTACTAAAAGCTTATTTTGTACTGCAGGTCAATACCAGGCCCTGCAACGCAAAAGGATAGCGGCGTCCGCAAGTATGATTGCGCTCACGTACGACGAATTCTTTAACAAGCATGTTTGCCTTAACATACGAAGTAATCAGTCCTGAAATATCTTACGTTGTCACGGTGAAATACGGAAAGCTACGTAGAAGCATAACCAGACAGTTGGTGCTACCGAACAAGTCTTCATTTTTACTAGACTATTCTACGTGACTACAGTATTGAGCCATTGACATCTGCACATGTCGTTGTTGCAGTTTACTGAATTCCGTCATTTATCTGGAGCAGTTTTTCAATCGTTTTAACAACTTTTGGAGTGGCCTCTATATAGATACGATGCATAAATTTAGCTTTTTGGATAAGCATTGCCTGACTTCGTTATTTCAAATGCTACACGAGAGCTACACTCTTCAACAGCACGGAAAAGGCGATCTTGGACTAGGAGCAAGAAACAAACAAGTTCATTGAATACAGTGACAAAACGAAATAACTTTTGTTTTAAGAAAAGTACAAAGTCACTTCGTCGCATGACTATGGAAGCAGAGAATACTTCTTGCTTAATGAGGCCCCGAAGCACTTTTGGTGAAAGTCGAGAAATGCATTTGAAATTAAAGTAGACTATTTCGTACTTTGCAGCAAAACGCACTTTATAGCGTTGAGCAGAAGCGGAGTTGTTGATAATCAAAGATCGCCTTTGATCCAATTCGCGGTATTCCAGCTCCTTCATCAATGTTTCACCCTGCAAAGGCTACAGCGCTGCGGGGATGGGCCCACATCGCTCCGCCTACGGAACGTCACCGTGGCTCACAGTTTGAAGTTTGAAGTTTAAAGTTTATTATGATTTTGACAATACAAGATTGTCATGGCGCCGGAGCAAAAGGCGAGACTATGCACGCCTGACTAGGCTCCTGGCGCCACGAGCACAGCAGATAACAGTGCAAAAAAAATGGATACAAATGTACACCTAATACAGACATATATACATACTTGTACATATACAAATGATGCAATTAAACATTCAATAGGTCAATACAGTACAATAAGTATAAATAATGCAAATGAAAAACTAGGTACAGAAAGGCCAAAGCCAAATGGAAAAAAAGTATTGCAGCACATGACAACATATCAGTTGGAAAGCAGGAAAATCAATTAAAAAAAAAAACGTGAGTCAATTGTCGAGAAAATACAGTTTCGATTTCATTCTGAATACTGAAATGGTTGAGGAATCTTGCATAATATTAAATAAAGCATGCTCATCATTAAGTAAATTAGGAATTTGCCACACTAAAAGCTGATTGCCGTAATTTGTTCTGGTTTTTACCTTAATAAAGTTCCTAGCTCTTATAGAATAATTAGTTGTGGTATTAGTGTATGTAGAAAAAAAGTTCTCACGATTACTTATGAATTCTAAAAATGCTTTTCCGGATAATTTTTGTTTATATAGACTACTGATATTCAAAATACCGTCCTGGTGAAAGTATTCAGAGGTATGTTCGTACATCGGTAAGTTATGAATAATACGAACACATTTTTTCTGCATTCGGAATAGAGTTTCCAAGTTAGCTTTAGAAGTGACGCCCCAGATAAGTAGACAATAGTGGAGTCTGGAATGAATAGTAGCAAAGTACAGCTGACGCTTAAGTTTTAAAGGTAATAACGTGCGATGCTTATTCAGCATACTGATGGATTGTGCTATGCTACGTTTAATATAACTTACCGATGTCTGGGATGTCTTACCGATGTCTGGAGTTCAAATGTGATTTTAGATGTTCACATAGGCGTCACACATAGGCGATTTCGGCACCTACGACGCGCCAAATTTAGGGTTTCACAATACGCCCCTCCTCCCCTGCTCGAGCGCGGGGAACTTCTCGAAACAACTTTTCTCGGCACACTCTGACATTTTTTCTCTCGCCTCCGACGGCCGGTATACGTGCGTAGTTACCAGCCGTATTGCGACTTTTGAAAAATTATTGAGTGCTGCCTTCCGCAGTGTTCTCATAATTATTAAAATGACTGTTGATTGTTTGCATTTCCCAGACATCGGAAAACAAAGCTTCTATGGTCGGCGCGGATTAGCAGCCGACGAACGCCTCGTGTTTGTGCAGTGTGAGTACCGCATGTTCTGCGCCATGCGCATGCCTCGAAACAACTCGGGGGATGAGCATGGGGGGCACATCCCAATGGAAGCCTTCACAAGCTGGTCTTTTATTTGCAAAGGCTGTCGTTCTTCGCCTTCAAGATCTTCTGTCTCCCAGTGAAGGCTATCAGGCAGGGTATTGCAAGACTACTTGGAGGACTTATTCTCTCTCGTCCACCTGAGAAAATCTGTCCCTAGAGCCTACGACATGAAATACGCTTTAAAACTCGTGTGCATCACCCAATGTTTTCAAAACCCATCGGCAACCAGCTACGAGGTCAACGACACCCACTATCTTGTCGACCTGCTCTCACAGGACATGCGAGACCATGGCGCACTTAAAGCTGACGAGCTAAACAACTCAGAAATTCTCTTTATTGGCGGATTACCAGCCGCCTAATGTGGCAAGTTGTTTCACATTGGTGGCTTCCTTCTAAATGAAATCTTGAAGGGGTTAAATCAGCGAGTGCCATGTAGAGCTGTGCCTTTAGGGGCAAGCAACAGCGAGCAAGCCTACCTATCCACTTTAAAAGAATACATTCGGGGAACCAACAGCCTTCATTGCCCAGAGAGAGAGGGGAAGGCAAAGGAAAGACTGGGAGGTTAACCAGAGATTATCTGCGGTTGGCTACTCTGTACCGGGGAGGGGTAAATGGATGCGATGGGTGAGAGAGAGAAAGAAAGTAAAAAGAAACCATGACGCGGAATCCCCTCAGGGAGTTCTTTGAATCATGCGTAAGCATTTTGTAGTAACGATGTGGTGTTGAGTGCTCGCACTCAAAACTGCTGGTAATCCTAGCACTGCTCAGCGACTGCGGTCGTCTTGGCGCCATTAGGGCAATTGCGACAGTAACTGATGAGGCAAGGAAACTACGGCAGGTGGCGGCGCCAGGTGAGCTGATTACGGTCCGATCCGAAGCCACGGGGCCTCAACAGTTATGGCTTACAAAAGGTGTGCCTAGTGCGTGCCTGATTGCGCAAGTCTCGTGGTAACAGAGACGTGCTCATGCCACTGTTCGCGCGTTCGTCGTCGTCTTCTTCCACAGCTGGCTCCGATGCCACTGATCATGCCAGCTTTCTCATGCTGCCCCTCGCGCTCGTGCCACTGCTCGCGCGTACGTCGTCATCTTCTTCCCCCAGCTGGCGAAAACATTGCTGGCTCTATCTTGAAAGCAATCGTCTTACGCGAAGTACGAAGTACGCGGGTGCTCGGAAAGTTTCCTTGTTGGGTAACCAAAGAAATGCTTAGGCATTTAAAAACCACACACACACACACACACACACAAACCGAACTGTTTTATTGCGATAGCAATTATATGGACACTCCAAAGCAGATTTCTGCCGTCGGCGTTGCCGTCGCCGTCGCCGTTGCCGTGAGGTTCTGTATGACGTCAATGAAGATGAAATCGTCGCCGCGCTCCGCCGAAGCTGTATGTGCGAGTGAAAGGGCGCGAGGGACGCGCTCTTTCACGGGGAGTGAACCCACGGCGAAGAACAAACGCGCGTTCTGGGCCGTGCTTCCAAGGGCTGCAGAAGTAGGCGTCTCTTTCCTCCTTTACAATCACCATATATGTAGAGCAAACGCGCCTTCTTCCGACGCGCGAAAGGCGGTGGGGGGGGGGGGGGGATTGGGAGGGAAGGGAGGTGACGTTTAGCTGCGGCACGAAGTGCCTATTATTGCGATAGCAATTATATGGACACTCCAAAGCAGATTTCTGCCGTCGGCGTCGCCGTCACCGTCGCCATGAGGTTCCGTATGACGTCAATAGAGATGAAATCTTCGCCGCGCGCCGCCGAACGCTGTATGTGCGAGTGAAAGGGCGTGAGGGACGCGCGCTTTCACGGGGATTGAACGCCGTGCTCCCTCAAGGGCTGCAGAAGATAGCGCCAACCTTTCCCTTTCCCTCAAGAACCACTTACCACCGCACGGCGGAGAACAAACGCGCGTTCTGCGCCGTGCTCGCTTAAGGGCTGCAGAAGTAGGCGTCTATTTCCTCCTTTACAATCACCATATATGTAGAGCAAACGCGCCTTCTTCCGACGCGTGAAAGGCCGTGGGGGAGGGGGAGGGAAGGGAGGCGACGTTTAGCTGCGGCACCAAGTGCCTATTTATATCAGAGGCTCCGGCAACAGTCATCAACGCCACACGCATTTTGTGCGAACGCGGGCAAAACGCCGACGGCGTCGACAACAGATCTGTGTGTTGCCGGTGCTGCTGCATGTCCAAGTTTATACAGCTGATAAAGCTACTATCATTACTCCGTATAGCTCTCTACAAATTTGCTATCGCAATGGATGCTTCGCCTTTCAGGTGAAACTGCAACAACTTTTTTTATATCAGAGGCTTCGGCAACAGTGGGCAACGCCGCACGCATTTTGTGCAAACGCGGGCAAAACGCCGACGGCGTCGACATTAGTTCTGCGTGTTGCCGGTGCTGCTGCATGTCCAAGTTTATACAGCTGATAAAGCTACTATCATCACTCCGTATGGCTCTCAACAAATTTGCTATCGCAATGGATGCTTCGCCTTTCAGGTGAAACTGCGACAACTTTTTTTGTATCAGATGCTTTGGCAACAGTGAGCAACGCCGACGGCGTCGACAACAGATCTGTGTGTTGCCGGTGCTGCTGCATGTCCAAGTTTATACAGCTGATAAAGCTACTATCATTACTCCGTATAGCTCTCTACAAATTTGATATCGCAATGGATGCTTCGCCTTTCAGGTGAAACTGCGACAACTTTTTTTATATCAGAGGCTTCGGCAACAGTGAGCAACGCCGCACGCATTTTGTGCGAACGCGGGCAAAACGCCGACGGCGTCGACAACAGATCTGTGTGTTGCCGGTGCTGCTGCATGTCCAAGTTTATACAGCTGATAAAGCTACTATCATTACTCCGTATAGCTCTCTACAAATTTGCTATCGCAATGGATGCTTCGCCTTTCAGGTGAAACTACAACAACTTTTTTTATATCAGAGGCTTCGGCAACAGTGAGCAACGCCGCACGCATTTTGTGCGAACGCGGGCAAAACGCCGACGGCGTCGACATTAGTTCTGCGTGTTGCCGGTGCTGCTGCATGTCCAAGTTTATACAGCTGATAAAGCTACTATCATCACTCCGTATGGCTCTCAACAAATTTGCTATCGCAATGGATGCTTCGCCTTTCAGGTGAAACTGCGACAACTTTTTTTATATCAGAGGCTTCGGCAACAGTGAGCAACGCCGCACGCATTTTGTGCGAACGCGGGCAAAACGCCGACGGCGTCGACAACAGATCTGTGTGTTGCCGGTGCTGCTGCATGTCCAAGTTTATACAGCTGATAAAGCTACTATCATTACTCCGTATAGCTCTCTACAAATTTGCTATCGCAATGGAAGCTTCGCCTTTCAGGTGAAACTGCGACAACTTTGTTTATATCAGAGGCTTCGGCAACAGTGAGCAACGCCGCACGCATTTTGTGCGAACGCGGGCAAAAACGCCGACGGCGTCGACATTAGTTCTGCGTGTTGCCGGTGCTGCTGCATGTCCAAGTTTATACAGCTGATAAAGCTACTATCATCACTCCGTATGGCTCTCAACAAATTTGCTATCGCAATTGATGCTTCGCCTTTCAGGTGAAACTGCGACCACTTTTTTTGGGCACTGTCACGCACTCTGCGAAGGCGTTCTTAGGGTTACACAGTGTCAACGTTCCATACTACGTCTCACAGTGTACAGTCACAATTTGTCACAAAGTCCGGTGCCCATTAAATAACGCAGCAGTTCGTTCATAGCGGCTCGTGCTGATGTTCGTGTAGGCCAGTTTGTAAGGATGTTGATTTCCGTTATTGGGCGCTTGTCCAGTTAATCTAGCGTGGCTGAGAGCGGCTGTTCTTTGCAGGTTGAAAGGAGGGCACTTACAAGGAAGGTGCACGACTGGTTCGTTGCACCCGCATAAGTCACAAAGCGGGCTATTGGCCATTCCAATAAGAAAGTAGTGAGCATTTGAAAATGCTACTAGAAGCA
This sequence comes from Dermacentor silvarum, assembly GCF_013339745.2. Classification (NCBI taxonomy): domain Eukaryota; kingdom Metazoa; phylum Arthropoda; class Arachnida; order Ixodida; family Ixodidae; genus Dermacentor; species Dermacentor silvarum. The sequence goes on along the minus strand of NC_051155.1, from coordinate 80,839,182 downwards.
ATAGACGGACTAGAAGGGTGCATTCACAGTGGAAGGTCGGACAGAATACGGAGCTATAAATTAGGGTCCATGGTAGGAAGGCGTGCACATGTGAGGTCGGATGAATTCCCCTGAACCAATGTTAGGTCACGGGCCAGTGCGGAAAGTTCTTTCGCTGCTTCGGCTCTCAAAAGAGATGGCAACGCAGTTGACGCCGTCGTGGGCAGACCGGTAAGCGGCGTCGGCTCGATCATTGCCATGTATGCCACAGTTACTAGGCAACCGCTGATATATCGTGCCCTTCATAGACTAAGCGATGGTGGACTTGTCTGATCTCTGCGACGAGCTGTTCTTGTGATCCATGGCGCAGTGCTGCGAGTAAATTCTGGAGGGCTGCCTTGGAGTCACAGAAGATTGACTATGGATGGAGTGATTCCTCCTGAATGAAATGAAGAGCCGCACGGAAGACTACCAGTTCAGCAGCGGTTGTTGATGAAACATGTGCGATTTTTAGCGGTATGTTGACGGTATGTTGTGCGGTATGTATACAGAAAGATCATCTCACCTCACCGCATTAGACGCAGGGCACTGCGGATTGAGATTAAACATAGCGTCCTCCATAGCAAGCCACGCGGTTGTCGCCACCCTGTAACGAGCGGCGGGCGACGAGGACTACGAGACAACCTAGCCAAACTGAAAGGCTATCCCTCAACTTACGGTCGAGTTCATGGTTTCTTCAGACGTGTGTCATCCATTTGTGTGCTAATGTGTCCTAGATAGCTACGCGTGGCTGTGTTTTAACGCCTTACCATTAAGGGCCCTGTGTCGCAGAAAATCCGGTGCCGGCATCGGCGCCGGCGGTGTAGTTCGACGAAGAAAATCATCCAACTACGCCGACCCCGCAGGCGCGACTCCGCGTGGCGCAGAGGCGCTGGCGGACTCATCGAATTTCTCAAAGTAAAATGCATTTTTACCACTCATACAGCAGCTCATACTACAGCCTTGCAAAAATACCATCCAGATGGCGCTCGCCTACTCGACAGCCTAGAGCTACTGTACTCGTATATGCTCCCCTTGGGAGCAGAGTTGCGCATCTCATTGAACGCGCCACTCGCTCCCCTATTCGCCAAATCTGGTCATATGCGCAAAAAGCAACCGTGGGAAATCCAACTTCACGCCTGCGCCTGCGCCTGCACCATAAGAGTTCCTATGGCCTGCACTGTCACCCGCCGCGCCACCATCGTCGCGAGCCTGTGCGCTGCCGCCCGCCGCACCACCTGGCCTTCGCGGAATGAAGTATCAAGCACATTCGGCAGTTGAGCTGCGCCGTATCCTGCATTCAAGAGGAGGGGCTTTTCTGCTTAACACGGATGCGTCGGCGAGCAAGATAAAGGACCTATGCGGAACTCTGCTTCCGTAGGGAGCATATACAGTAACCCTAGGGCAGCCTAAATCCCCTGGAAAAGAACTCGACGGCAGCCTACAGCAGCGTTGCATGGGAAGCCGCATGCGGAGACGGAGTTGGAGAAAAAGAAAGCTGCAGTTGCCACGAAGCCTGAAAAGCAGCCAGGGATCATTGAATGCTATAGCATTCCACTCTTAAAGGCAAAGCTTAGATGTCCTCCACTTTTTTTCGAACAGAGTTGCATGAGTTGCAAATTTTTTTTCACACTTATATCTACGGCTATCACACAATTTCCTAAGGTCGACTGAAACGTCGTCTATAAGTTTGCTCGTGATAGTACGTCGGCAGCACGCACATCGGCTGAAGGCGTGGATGCAGCCCAACGTAACGCGGACGCGCACCATGCTCGGTGCAGTTATGCTACGCCGGCAGCTTGGCCGGCGCTGTGCTGCACGCTTCAGCGCTTTCGGCATGGCTGGCGCGGGGATAGAAGATGTCCTTATCGCATGCCGGGCGCCGCTAGGCCACAGGGCATGGGGCGCTAGTGCAGCCGGCCGGTAGCATGCTGGCTTGCAGTTCGGGTGCACTCAGGCGAACGTGTTTAGTTAGCGTCTTCGCCACATACAAAAGTGCTTGCACGCCGCGCATAGTGCGCATGCGCTGTGCCAATCGTTGATCAACACGCTGCTGCGGGCCGCGTTAAACGCGCCGAACTATACAAGGGCAAATCAATGCGTAAGAATTCCACGGCTACTTTGGAATTCTGTCCGTCAGTCTTGTCTGTAACGCGTGACACGACGCCATTCTTAGGTATACATGAGGTCCTATGGGGGTGTATATGAGAATGCATTATGACTACGTATGACTGCCGAGATGCATGATTGTGCCTATATACGGTGAGTACTGAATACGAATTAAAAGTCATTAAACTTAACAAAATACAAATAGGGTAATTACGATCAAATTCATTATTCTCATCATCAGCCAATATTTACGTCCACTGCAGCACAAAAGCCTCTCGCTGCGATCTCCAATTGCCCCTGTCTTGCGCAAGCTGATTCCAACTTGCGCCTGCAAGTTCCCTAACTTTATCACCCCACCTAGTTTTCTGCCGTCCTCGATTGCGCTTCCCTTCTCTTGGTATCCCTTCTGTAACTAACGATCCACCGGTCCAACATACGATCAAATTACGTGTCCGTAAGTACAATTAATTGAGGGTAATTGAAAATAGTGAGGCTAATTAAAACAAATTTAGGTAAAATTATTTATTCTAACGGAGAGGAAGTAATGCTGAATTAACCAGGCCTAATCAAGATAAATAAGGGTAGTTACGATTAAGCCTAATTGCGATTAATTAACATTCAATTTAGTCAGGCTAATCAGACTGAATTAGGTTAAGTAGAATGATGTTGCGCCTAAATAAGACTAATATCGACTGCATTACTACGGCCAAATCAAGAATAATAAGGGCCATGAGGATCCATTCATAATACATTCATCATCATCATCAGCCTATATTGGTGTACACTGGGAGGACGAATGCCTCCTTCAAATTTCTCCAATTACCCCTGTCCTAGCTGATTCCTTGCTGATTCCAAGTTGAACCTGCAAATTTACTAATTTCGTCACCCCACCTAATTTTCTGCCGTCTCAACTGCGCTTCGCCTTCCTTTATACCGATTCTGTAACTGTAATAGTGCACCGGCTATCTGCCCTACGCATTGCATGGCTTGCCTAGTTCCCATTTTTTTCTCGTAATGTCAATTAGAAAATCGGCCGTCCACACCGCTCTCATGCTGTCTCTTAAACTTACGCATAGAAAAATTTCGTTCCATCGCTCTTTGCGCGTTGAGGGCCACACTTGACTTCAATCCAACAAGGGAACAGGCTCGTTTCAGGAAGGGATATTCTACAATGAATCACATCCATCTCATCAATCAGGTAATCGAGAAGTCTGCGAATTACAATCAACTGCTCTTTTATGGCTGTCACACATTATGAAAAGGCATTCGGTTCAACAGGGATACCATCAGTCATGGAGACATTGCCGAATGAAGGAATGCAGGAGGCATATATGAATATCTCGTGAAATACCTACAAAGATTCCACAGCTACCTTGCTTTTCTGCAAGAAAGGGTTCAGGCAAAGGACACAATCTCTCCACTGCTATTAATTGCATGCTTAGAAGTATTCAAGCTATTAGCCTGGGAAGGCTTATGAATGATGATCTGCGGCGAATATCTCAACAACCTTCGGTTTGCAGATGACATTGTAATATTACATTACTTAACGCTAATTCAGATTAATACATTTACATTAACTTCACTGAATAATATTATTTCTGACTGAATAGGTTCATGTATTAGGTAATTTCAACAGGCCATTGCAATACTTGTAGCACATTGCGTCATTCTTGACACAGTGAGCCCCGGTGTGCGCAACTCGGCCACTCAGTCAATCATTCGTTGCATGATTACAAGGTGAGCGACTGGAAATAATGCTCGCACGCTATCTGACACGTCAAACTATACGGAGTTTTTTAGGAGATCCTGGAGTCGCCGGCGTGACGAATTGGACTTCACCAGCCGCTGCCTGGCATGTTGGAAACACCGAACTACATCCACCCCATTTGAGGGATGGATGCCGCATTCCGGAATCGCGTTGAAAGGATTTCTAACGTTAGGAGCTTCCACCATGATGGCGAGATGACGACACACCTGGTCATGGATCAACACCTCAAAGGTGTGCAACTCGAGAAGAAGACGACCTGTTGCAGTCAAAAGCTGGCGCTCTGGCCGGTTCACCACACACCTGGAAGCACGTCACCCACCGAGACCAATCAGAGCACGCGGTTGTCCTCAGCGAGTCGCTGCTATAGCTCAGCGAGCTAAAGGTTTTACAGCGAGCGGGTTCGTCGCGGCGCCCCGTGGCAGCTGCGGCATCTACACTATGCAGCTGACCGAAACTATACATGCAGCTGTATAGTGGCCAACTGTAGTGCGTGCGACGGGCCTGGAGTGCGCACTAGCGCTCATGTACTCCAGTCTGGCCGTGCTACATGGTGCGGACCGGCTTTGTACTGTATCGGCTGGTACGGCAGATAGAAAGCACGTCCAAATTTCGCATCTTGAAGCACTGTCAATCACACACTACTAAGCGATGCATGCCAAGGCATCTAGCCAGGAGCGGCCAAGACTTAGCACATGCTGACAAGCGTACGTGTGGTTTGATCTTAAGTTTCTCCTGGTTAGAGGCTACTTGAGAGTTGAAATCTAATAGAAATTAGTGCGACACTATGGCTACTACACGGATGAGCATTTTTGGCAAAAGTTTCATTCCTACGTGGGCGGGCGCTGCCAAGCGTAAGCGGGCAATAGTGGGCTTTTCCCGGAAGTACGTAGCTCTTATCAACCTTCAAAATGCAGCTTATCGCTTACTTCATCCTGTTCAGTAAACCGCGTCAATAAATACACACAGCAACAGGAGGAAGAAGCGCACTGATCCAAACGTTCTTCTTCATTGATGTCAACTATCGGCGAATGGCAGCGCTGTAAGGGAATCTGCTCGCTGATGTCAAGAGACAGCAGCCGGCAGCCCCGAGACAGGTGAGAAGAAGGCCTCTATTGAAAAGATAGTGGCATGCGAAAAACGCGATTTCGCGTTCCGCTTGGGAGCCCCATTCCCCACGCTCGATTAGAAAAATTGGCGGAGACGTTCACAGCCACGTTTGTTATCTCAGGAATGTGCTTTTTCACAAAAACCGAGGAGTTGTTCAGGTGCAAAGTATTGCACAAAAATATCAGCAAGTAAGGAACATGAAGAGAGCTGGAGAGCACAGTAGAAAAGGACTCGGCATGGTCTACTACGCAAAATTCACGTAAGAGATGCATACATACGTATATAGAGCTAGAAGCCGGAGCGCTATGTGGTGCTGGGGAGCACATGTCAAAATTTGTGTGTACATGTGCATGTGTGCATGTGTTGGTGTGTCTGAGCGTGCGTGCGTGCGTGCGGGGGGGGGGGGGAGGGGGCTCTTCCTCGCCTACAGATATTTGCCTTTTATAGAGGGTCAAATTTAGCGGCGTAAAGAGCGATCGCTCTGCGCAAGAACGATGGCACGCTCTGCTGTGCAATAATTCTCAAAATTTAAGATTTAGCTTATTTACTATTGTTTCATACATACATACATACACACACATACATACCTACGTACATACATACATACATACATACATACATACATACATACATACATACATACATACATACATACATACATACATACATACATATCACGGAGTAAGATAAACAGGAGCGCCGACTCCGCCGCCGCGCAACGCATTCGCACGGGACAAACCGTGCAACGCAAATTATACATCGCGTAGCGCCATCTGACGAGGCGAGTGGAAAACACTCAACAGCTTGCTTCCATGTGCGCATGCGCTGAGTGGCGGTGACCGGCGGCGACGGCGGCGACGGCGGCGCAGAACGGGCAGCGCGGCACCCCCAGAACGTGTCGTCTGCTACAAGCGTGGACCCTCGGCCGTCTCAATTTGACAGCAATCAAACACAAAAAATATATGCGCACAAATAATAAAAACGCAAATATACACGCGGTAGCGCTTTTATGCACGCATACGAAACATTTTTAGATGTCTTGAGAGGAAACAGACGATAAATGATGCTGTACAAAAAGACGCCACGGAAGTACTTGTTTTTCACTCCTCTACGTCTGCGCGGAAGCGAAGGTGCGAAAGTTTCGTCTTCCTCGCTTTGTTTACCATGTCTGCAGTATGTTTATTCATGCCTGACAGAACGAGGTATCTTGATACTTGTGCGTGAAGAGACTGTGCAACAGGACAGTGTTTTGTTCCTGGCTGTAAATCTGGTTATGGCAAAGGACGCGAGAAGTTTTCGCTTATCGCTTCGCCATCTGATCTTCAATTAACTACTGCACCAGGGGCGTCAAAAAATTCCTGAAAGTAAGCGAGCGCTTAAAGCAATGGACAAAATATGTGCGCGACACTTCGAGAAGCAGCTTATTTTTGATAGTTCAGCAAAGACAAAGGCGATGTCCTACTCGATGTAAAGAATGTGCCTCGAGTTCGAAGCGGAGCCGTTCCTTCAATTTCTTTTGGGGAAGCCTGACGTAGCTCAATGACGCTGAATGCCAGGAGGAACCAGAAGACGCCAATGCGGAAGGACGGGAGGAGTTCAATTTAAATTTGTCTACAACTACACATAGTGCAGGTGTCTTTCCTTGTCCAGAGACATGCCGTAATGTAGAGAGAGAGAGAGAAAGAAAGGGAAAGAAAGACAAGGAGGTTAGCCAGTGTAAATACCGGCTGGATACCCTGTAAATTCTCAGCCTTGCCTTCGAGATGATTCCGCCAGTTATGCAGACACATAATCAGAGCTTCTCTTGTGAAATAATGAGCAGGAAACACTGGCGGAAATTTCCAATTATTATGATTATGGAGAATGTGGCGATTCGGCTCGCAAGAGAACCGGGCGACACGAAAAGCACCGCGAGAAACAAAGAAGCAAGCGAAGCATCTCAGCACTCGATGCGTGCTCAGATAAAAAAGAGTGAAAAACGTCAGCTTTTGCGTAAAAACTTCTTTTCGCTGTCGCCTGTCATTGCTTGAGACCACCCGAATTGCCGTTATATCGCCTTACTATTTGCTATAGTTGTTCTTTGTGACTCTGTGAACCGCACTCTGTGAACCACGTCACTCTGTGAACCGCAAGAGCTATGTGCGCTACAGGCGTCAAGGCGTGCGCGGAGCAGACGACAAAACGGATAGGCAAGCAGGCGCCGCGAGAGAGTCCCCGCGCCTTTGCTCCTCTCCGCTGCAGAATTTTTCTTCATTCGTAGCGCCGTCTGGCGAACACGCTGTGAAGCAGGAGCCGGCGTTGCAGAATGTGTCCCTTCCAGACGAGCGGAGTCGGCGCTCCTGTCTTATCTTACTCCGTGATACATACATACATACATACATACATACATACATACATACATACATACATACATACATACATACATGCATACACACATACATACATACATACATACATACATACATACATACATACATACATACATACATACTACCTTTTCTAATACCTTTCAGGCTTGTAAATAATTTCATCGTGCAGGCATTCAGCAAGAACGAGGAATTTTTCAGGATGGTCTACAATTATCCCATTGTCACTTTTGCTGTGAAATAATAGTTAAATGGATACGGACACAAAAGTTGGTGGGTGGTTTTTTGCGTCGGAGCAAAAGTTGAACTGTTGAAAATGGCGAATACAACAAGGTGCTTTGAAAAAAAAGAACGAGAAACATCTTTTTTTTGCGATTTTCTGTTGCATCTTGCCTCCAAGCGGCCGCCGGCAGAAGCTGAAATTTGACGTCATAACACCCACTCGCGCGCACGCACGCAGCCAAGGTCGGCCCAGCCGTCGCAGTGTTTCCGGTGGTGTCGGTCCCTTGCAGCGTTTGTTTTACCCCTTTCCGCAATCTTCGCAAGTGGTCCCTCTGAAACATTATCTCCGTCGGCGCTCCACGCACGTGGTGCGTCTTACATGAGCCTTGCCGCGGTCGTCGCTAGGTATTGACGCGTCCGTCGCGGCGGAAGGAAATGCCCAGACGTTGCTGGTATAACAGCATCGTCAGTCGTGACACGCCGTTGAACACGTTTCCCAGAGACGAGAAGGTGCGTAAACTTTGGATACCTGCCCGTAAAACATCACGCCCAGTCTGGAGACCTCTCAAAAATGACTTAATTTGAGCGGACCACTTCGTCGACGATGATTGTCAGCAGCCCGGCTGTGCTGAAAAGCCTCGGCATGCCACTCAATAGGCAACGCCTCAAGCCTGACGCTGTGCCATCGGTCTTCTCACGAAAACGCAAGGCAGAAGTGATCAGCGGCGCGTTTAAAAAGAGGAGGCGAAAGGTGTCGGTACTGTTTTCGTTCATTTGCAGCGTTCGTGAGCAGTGTGAGGGCGATGCTGAGGCGAGATGCCCGAGGCTGGGCACGAAGGCAGTCATGTGGGATATTACTTCACAAACTAGAACGTTACGGCTTCCGCAGTGTCTGTTTAGAACTTTTCAGAAGCTATCTCACCAATAGACAACAAAAGGTACGATTTCTCGATGTCGAATCAGATTTTTCTGAGGTCTCAACAGGAGTCCCTCAAGGATCAGTGTTGGGACCCATATTATTTTCATTATACGTGAACGATCTGCCGATGATATTGCGTAGTTCCACTCCTGTCATGTACGCGGATGACACTGCACTCATTTTCGCACATGAATCTACGCCTGAAGCTTTTCATATAGCTAACGAAGAAAGGAAGCTTATCAGTAATTGGTTTCACGCTAATAAGCTGCTACAAAACGTAAAGTAGACAAAATATGTGTTAATTCATTCTTCACACAAAGCTATAACTTTCGACTCATGCGTGCTTCAGGTAGAGGGAGAGTCCATTGAATGTGTGAATAGTATAACATATTTGGGTGTTGTAATAGACCATCATTTAAACTGGAAAATGCATATTGATTCGCTATGTAAAAAGCTAAGCAGTGTTTGCTTTGTGATATATAAATGTCGCCATCTTTTCGATGTACCGACTTTGAGAACCATCTATTTTGCTCTTTTTCATAGTCAGATATCATACTGTATCGAGTCGTGGGGCCATACGTTTGAATCTTACCTGAGGCCACTTGCAGTGCTGCAGAAGCGAGCAATTCGTTTTCTGTCAAGTTCAAGTTATGCAGCCCTTACAAAGCCGCTTTTTAACAAATATCAAATCATGCCCCTTAAACTGCTAATAAACTATAAAACTACAATTATGGTGTATAACTGTATAACTAACATTTCGCCGCTCACCATTCATGTGTTCCCGGTTCCCAACAAGAGGCTACGAAGCCGGGAGCTTCCTGCAGCCTCTTGTAAAAAAATGTACATGGCAAAAGGCGGCTTCCTAGCATTGGTTATACCTTGTGGAACAGTCTTCCTGTACACGTAAAACAACGTAGATACTTTTTTGTTAAGCTGAAACACCATTACAAAGCCCTGTATTAACGTTGAATTATGTTTACAATACAAGATGTCTGCTACCTACATACACAGACAACTGTTGAAATTGATATTGTATAAATATAAATCTCCGTTATTATTCATGTATGGATCCAGACTAGCTTGATGCTGAGGATCCAGATGCTTCTCATGTATTTTCATCACTTTTGTATCCTTCTGGCAAATAAATTCAATTCAATTCAATGTCTTTAAACATGTTGGCAAAGCATAGTAAAAAATACAAGGCTAGCGAGGGCGAGCGCGACTCACGAGATCAGTCCTACATGGCAGTGGGGCAGACACACCATAGAATAAAAAACAAACACACACAGCTCTGCTTCTCCACAGGCTAAAAGCAGGAAAAACTGGGGAGAACGCCATACATGTGCTGCCATCTGTCAGGCGTCTGGCGAAGTGGACGTGAGAGTCTCGGAGGTACTGATACCTCACAGCAGTTGCTCATGCCGACGGCATAATCTACTATTCAATAATCCACGCAGTGCTGAAGTACCCTGCAGCTGCCTCGCCTGCGTGCGCTCTTGAAAAAGCAAGTTTACAGAGGAAATGACAAATAAATCTTGCACAAGTGTCTGGCGCAGAGCGAAATCTTCTCGCTACAGTTCGCGAAAACCTGACCGGCACTTCCACGGCCGCCTGTTCTTCTTCGTCGCTTGACGCGGAAGGCTCGTAACCGTAAGCGGTATTATTTCTTGGGAAGTTGGAATAGTCCTCGTCTTCAGACGTGTGCTCATCGCTTGTAGAGACATCAGAACTCGAATCCATGCTCGCGATGGCGGTGTCAGCGCGCTGCGAATGACTGCGGCCGGCCGGCTGGCTATCCGAGGAGGGTATCGTGACGTCACGCCTTCCAACTCCCGCGGGTCGGGCGGCGAGGCGCGCGCTCACAAAAACGACAAAAATAGTGATCGGCTCAAAAATGAGGAAAGTGACTACTTTTCGGTGTAATCACACACTGAGCATTTTCAGCATTTTCGTAAAATTTTCCGATTTTGTGTCCGTATCCCTTTAAGTAGATGATTCATACTTCCAACTAATTAGGCGTAATTAGGCGAAGTCTACCTTAGTGCAAGCGACTGCGAACAATATTATTTGGCTTTGTCTAGCTACGTCGCACTCTCATATTCTTTAGTTTTCGCACAAGTTTCGTGGGACACGTGATATATAGTTATCTTTCTGTGTTTGTGTCTAAGCCGATTGTGTGCTGCACGAGGAGTCACCACTGCGATCCTTGCCTCCACCGGACACAATGCGACAAGGGAAGAACTCACTCTGCGACTTGAAAGCAGAATAAACAATGTCACGTAGTCACAATACAAAGTCATTCGGTGCCATTTTGCTTCAACGCACAGTGTGTGCTGGTAACGTACATTTATGCACGCTAGAAATGCGAACGAAGTGATGAAAAATGTATATAAGAATAGCTACGTGTTTATGTGCCTTCTTAGAACAAGTGATGCATGTTAGATTTCACAGCGTTCCAAATGAAGCTTTGGAATTTTGTTTGTTTTACAAACATTAGCGTGCATCTCTGTACTCATGAGCACCGCCCGAAACATAAGCTGCGTGTGTCTTGTGTCGCAGGGAAGGGGACACACTCTCTTATCAAGCTCAGGGGAGAGCTGGCTGACTTCAAGCTGAAGTCCGCTAAATAACTGAACCAAAGAAAGAAATCTAATGTCGCCATAGCGACAAGAGACGTGTACAAACCACGTTCGATAATGGAGTGGTGCGTATGACTACACATGGCCGACTGCAACGCGTCGCGCTTGAAGGGGCCAAAGCACATTTACTGGTTCTTCCTAATTAGGCTGCCCTCAAGGCTCCGTTGCAATACATCCGAGCTGTGCCGCAGGGATCAATTTGGTCTGCGTCACAGAGTGCAAGGTCCTCAGGGAGGCCGATGTTCCGCAGAAGGGATGCGAGCCACGCGTGCAAACTCGACCACGCTGCTTCTAAGCAACAGCGGGGGACTTGGGATGGGGAGTTAGCGCAATAACTAGCACAAACAAAGGAAAGAATGGAAGGCAACTAATTATTATTATTATTAATACTCATATTATTATACATTTTTTTTCGGAGCAGCAGAATTGAGTTTATAGTCGCTGGCACGCGCAATTCCCACGGAGTTTGCCACCATAGCAAGCACAAAGCGACATCAAGTATATACAGACTTATAGTTATTTTCGTACACTATACGGTCAAAGTCACTCAGGAGTAAGATTTATATTCTCTGTGAGCATCAGACGCAGAAAATGTGCAGCAATGAAGCAGTGTTACGTAAAAAAGAACGTAATCAAACGACAATAACGCCCAAAGACTCCCAATTTCATACTTTAAAAAATGTGGGAAATAGGCATGCTTTCTATGAACACGTTCGTCCAAGATATCTGTGTACTAAGAGCTGCGGTGTCTATTTTAAGCAAAACTAATCAATGTGCTTATACGCGGACGACCTCTGTGGGTATTAAATATAAAAAATTAGACTTTACAAGCCGGAAACCACCTAAAGTGCTGCTGGCCATTTGCAAAGATAAAAGTAAAAAGGAAAAGTTGTAGTTCGGTCATTGCTGCAAAAACAGAAAGTACAAGTATAAGGCGAGCGCTTTTCCTACGCTAAAGAATTTTCGGAAAAGTGTGTCAGCAAAGTGTAGTGGATTACGTTTCCCCACACCCGACCCCTCATAAAAGAAAAGGGATGGGCAAGTGCTCATTGACCTCTTTGAAGCAAGTTCCGTGTGTTTTATACTCTAAGTCCGGGCAGGTCACAGCTAGAGTGGACCCACGTGGCAGATTTTCTCGAGTACGTGACGTGCATGACGTGAGGGGGGTAAGAGAAATCCTTGCTTTGTTCAGGCTCTACGAGGCAGATTAGAAACTCTCTGATAAAGATTAAGTTTAAACATTCATATTTTTAAGGTCTTGTTTTTTCACAGCTCAGACTTACGTCCTTTATTTTCTAACTGTTGTTTAATATTGTCTTGCCCCATCCCTTTCAATGTTATAAAATAATGTCATATTTCCTTCGATGTTTCGAGAAAAAAAGAAAGCGTTTTCTACATTGTCTTTTTTATTTTATGTGTGCATAGGAGAATTTGGTGTCTTGCGTGAGTACGGTTACTGGCTGCCGCTTCGTGAAACCGTAAATCTCATAAATAAACCTGCTTCAACAAACAAAACACCAAAAGATTGTAATAGATATTGTAAATAAAAGCCAAATCACACCCAGGCACTTTTTACCGAAAGTCCAGGTAAATCCACATTATGTCAGAGGAAATACACATAGCATAGTAAATATATCACAGTGAATAGAAGGAGGTCCACTATAGGTCATATAAAACTCATTTAGCGCATGATAGTGTTCATGACATGATAGTGTTCATAAAAAAATGTCTGAGGCTTAGCTAAGCTAACCATGGATATGCAAAGCGAAAGCTTGGTTAAGTCTTGGTTTCACTTGGTTAACCTTTGATTTAGCTGTAAGTATTATACTTAGGCATACGCTCTTCGTTAAGCCAGCTATAAATTATACGCCGACAAGTCCAAGCGTTTTGCGATGCGAACGGCTCGCTCTTTCTCAGTCTCCGCTGCTAGCTTCGGGCGCTTGGCATTCCGGACCCTCTCCGGTAGAGCAGCTCGCCGGGCCAGATCCGCGGGGTGGTCAGACGCCGGGGGAGCGCGGCGCGGCGAGTCACGTGATGCGTTGCCAAGGCTTCAGAGCAGTGGCGGTCAAATGAAGGTCAAATTGCTGGCGACGGCGAAACTCGACTCGACTAGGTTAGTAATGCTTTCGCTTTAAAAGCATGCCGATCCAACGCACAAGTTGTAATCTCTGTGACGCGAAGCTTTCGTGAAGTGGTTGCTCAACTGCTTTAAAACTAAAACGATCAGTACAATTGTATTTATTGTAATCTATGAAACGTATAACCTTATACAATTTTTGTTTTGATGCATCATACGGGTTACAAAATTGAGGTGATGCAATGGGTATGTTTACGCGCAGCACCGTTCGCAAGGCAAGCCGAAACGGAAACAGCCGTTTATGTTACTGCACACAATGATACGTCAACGCAGTGACGTCACGAGACCAGAGATGATGTTTGTCGAGAGAAGAAAGGTCCGGAGAGGTGTATGCTAAGAGAAATACGACGTCATAGACAGTGGTGACGTTGATTTTTATGACGAAAGCTTAGGTATCTATGTTGGCGGTGTCTTTGCAGTCACTTAGGCGAAACTGCGCCGTGACGAAAAATGGCTGACGCCGCGAAGAGTAAAAACACTTCTAAAATTGCTTGCATTAACGTCACATTTCGCAGGGAGGTTCCTGTAAATGGAAAATTGGGTAAATATCGGTTTGTGTGGAAATCGAACCCGGTGCTCCGCGGTACGAGACGAGCACGCTTCTTTGAGGCCGCTCCACCACGGCCGCTCCACCATTGTGGATTACTAAAGGTGTGCCTAGTGTGTGCCTGATCGCACACGTCACGTGGTCACAGAGACGTGCTCGTGCCAATGCTCGGGCGTTCGTCATCGTCTTCTTCCACAGCTGGATCCGATGCCTCTGATCTTGCCAGCGTTCCCAACTGCCCCTCGCGCTCGTGCCACTGCTCGCGCGTTTGTCGTTGTCTTCTTGCACAGCTGGCAGGCTTTCGCCTTCACAGTTTACAAACCTGTAACACTTGCTTAATTTTTAACAGCGAAGCTGTTTAAGCCGGAGGTTAGTCCGTAGGTCATACGGACCAGCTGTGGTCCACCTCGCACCAGCTGTGCCGAACCTCGCGACAGCTAGCTGTGGAGCCGAGCCGTGACGTCATTGCTTCACCTGCCTAGCCATTACGTCAGCACGCCGTGCGCGCGCCCTGCATCGCTTCGCCTGCCTAGCCATGACGTCACCACGCCGTGTGAATTGGTTGCCACAGTTGTGCACAGGCGGAGCTAAGCAGTGTCGTCAGTGAGCGCGGGGTATACGCGTATATACGTGGCCCCCGGGTCGCCGCGGCGTGAGCATTGCTGTGGTGAAAATGGGGCAACCGAAGAAGATCGTCACCTCGGAGCAAGAGGAAGAGCGGCGCGAAAGACGACGCGCCCCTACTCGAGAGCGAGTGAGACGACTTCGGGCTCACCCAGAGTATCGCGCCGCCGAAGCAACGATTAACCGACAGCGAATGACAGAATATTCTGAGTTTCGAGACCGCGATAGGGAACAAACCCGTTTGGGCAACCAGAAGCGTCGCCAAAACGATCCGGGCCTGCGTGTCCTGGATAATTTTCAATGGCAAGTGAACATGAACATGATCTAACATAACCCCGCATAACTTGGCCGAGTATCGAAGAATGACCTCGCAGAAAACTTGGCACCGAGTCTCGAACCATAACCACGCAGAAATTTAGCCGAGTCTCGAAGCATATCCAAGCACAAACTTAGCCGAACCAAGAATAAGCAAGGTGGGGCCGCCAGCTTCGCTGTTTGCACAGTCTTCACGCCACTAGTGCGAAACTGTCCCATTTTTTTATTTTAGCATTGCTATTGTGCGTCCATGGCCTAATTGAAACAGGCGCGTGCGCAGATTGCCTCGCGCACGCGCCTTTTTGGCAAGATAGCCGCAGCTACGGTGAGGAAAGTCTCGGAAGATTCGCATAGGAAGGTTCTCTCTAAACGAGAAGTGAAATAAAAGCAAAACTGAAGCAGCAACACTGTCAGTTCACACAAAGAGCAGGAGCGTGCATTTTATCGTGGTGACTCCTACATGGCCATTGTATTGAGCTTTGTGTGTGTGTTGAACCAAGAAGTCAACGTTACATATGCTGCGATGTAATCACGAGTGCGAAAGTGTTTGCACCTTTTGTAGCTTGACGAAGGTTAGGTAAAAATAATATTACCTTGCTATTTATTGCTTGTAAGCATGGGGACTGCATGTGAAATTGATAGAGCATTCGTAGTATCAGATAGCTAGTAGAAGAGGTCGCAAAGAGGGGATATTCATAATGTCAAGCGCCCTCAATTGACTTGTCGCAAAACGCCATTCGTCATCGTGCTGGCGGCGCGGCAGTACGATACTGCTCGCTTGACAGCGTAGCTCCACGTATAACTGCTTCTTTCACCCTTGTTCTTTGGTGTCCATCCACGGCTGTTCACTGCTGTAAGTGAAGCAATGGACCCATGGCAACACCGTTAACAACCTAGGGCTCCATTTTTTCGCCAGTGGGCAGAGCAAGATGACCAAATAAAATAAGAAACCCGTGCTAAACAGTGGCCAACGCTAAGAGGTTGCGGAGCGGGTGCTACTGCAGCTAACCCATACCAGATAGCTTGGAATTCACATCTCGGTCGCTTATGTATTTACTGCGACCAGTACAATAGCGTCGCCTCCCGCACCTCTCCCTTTAAAGAAAAGGGGAAAATTATTTTTGTATTATTTTTCACCATGCAATCTTTGTTTAAGTTTGCGCTTATAGACAACGCCAACCTCCACATAATGTTCTTTTTTTTAAATGACTGTTTAGCGGACTATTTGTTTTTGTGTTATACGACTGCTCTGATATAACAGCGCACTTTAGCATTTACAAGCATTTGACGAGCTAAAATATCTGCCGGAAAAGGAATAAAAATTCTCGTGGATTGTTCCAGCCTTACATGCCGCTCTAAATTCATTCCAGACCGAGTAGAAAGGAAATGCTTCTGAGAAGACCGCGTGATGTTCAAGAAAACTCTATTTCAATTTCTACTGCAAGAGGAAAAAAGAACGTTTTGGCAGGTTGGTGTAAGAGTGCGGATGGAGAATTTATTATTTCCATTCATTAAATCGAACGATAGGACGGCTCACCAAAGTTCATTGAAGCAGCTATTTGAAACCGGGGAAAAGAAATGGAAGGCTACTACACTAATTCACAGCAGCACACAAATAATCGAGACAGGCGACAAAGATACGCGCACTCTGTCGGCTAGCTGTTGTTGATTAATTGCGCGGCTGGCTGCTGACTCACACGGGCGTGTTTTTTTTTTTTTGGCATATGTTGGAATATAATGAGCCTGTGTTTCTTTGATTTCGGCTGTGTCGAGACGCAGCCGAAAAAAAGCTTGTGGGGCTTAGCCACGCGCTTGCCGGGTTGCTCATGCTATTACACTCTGGTTCCAGTCAGAGCGTCTGCTAACTCTGAAATTATAAACTGACACGCATAAGGATAGGATAGAAATAAACTTTATTTGTCCAACGGTTATGGCTGTTGGTGCCCGGGGCTAGGCTGCCAGGGTCCATCGCCGGAGAAAAATCTTCCGAGATCCTCGGCAATGGCACTGGCCCGCTGGACGTCTAAAAGCTGGACACGCATAAAAGCAGTGCAAAAATCACGCAGCGCACAGAACACGAGCGAGAGAATGCACAGGCCCGAAGCATAATCAATCGAAAACTTCATACGTGCTGCGGTAGACGGAAGAAAGCAGCGCTCGGAACCAAGTACTGACATTTAACGCGGTCATCACCACCGTTACTAGACTACCTCTTTCAGTTTGCAAACTCTGGCGCCGTGGATGTCACCCTTCCCTGTACCGCCGACCGGGGGCGCGCTCGTTGCCATTTGACAAGTTTGACGGAGGTAACGGAGGTGTCGGCCGGTGTCGGCGGTGTCTACGGCTTCTTGGCCGCCACGCTGGCGTAGTCAACGCAGGCGTGGTCTTGTGCCGGGTGTTTTTTTTTTTTGTTGCCTTCAAAAAATCTAGTAACATTCCGTTCAACATTGTTGCACCGTGATCGCAATCCCTGTGAGTCCCAGCGAGATCTATCGACGCAGCTCGTGCGGCGTGTGCTCCCGCTGCAACTTGTGACAAGAATGCACTTTTTCTCCCGAGATTATCACCATCGATTAGAAAGCAAGGAAAAGATGGCTGTAGCAAACTAAAAAAGCACGTCTCTTGTAACTTTGGCTTTTGAAATGCGATTCCCAGTTGATGTTTGTTGCATTGTTCAAAAACTTTACAGTCACTTTAGCATACGCTAAAGAGAATGAATGCGAAAGCGTGCGCGCTCACGTGAAATTCATTACATAACTTGACATTCTCATTGGAATGCGTCGTGAGTTTGAAAGATCGAATTAAATTCTCGTGTTTTGTATGTTCCAAAACCACGATATGATTATGAGGCACTCTGTAGTGGGGGACTCCGGGTTAATTTTGACCACCTTTAACGTGCAATTACTTCTTATTACTTGTTCTTTCCCACCAAAGGTCTTGGGTTCGAGTACCTTAATGAAGTGTGCCCTAATGAACTCTTCCTAATTATACGAAAGGTCGTTACCTATATATTGATTCAATGCGCCCTAATTAACTTAGCCTTAATAAACACCAATGGTTGAGGATTTGAGTACCCCCAACGGTCGTGGGTCCGCGTGCCATGATTAACTATATCCTAATTAACTGTCTCTTATTTAACTTTGCCTTCAGTAACACCAAAGATCATGGGTTGGGGTGTCTTAATTAACTCTATGTTAGTTAAGGTAGCGCTAAGGCACTCGAAACCACGACCTCTGTTGGTGGCACCATGAATTTAGGTGCCGTAACACCGGACGCCGGATTTTTCGGCCCCTGAGTCATCTACGGTTTTCGCCTTAATAAATTGTTTTCAATTTGACTTGTGTTGTTCTCGTCGTCTTTCGCGTTTTATAGCCTTAAAAACGGCGAGCTTTTACTGAAGTACTCCGGTTATTTTGCTTCGGTATCGTGCTTCGGTATCCTGGCATTGAGGATTCTCGAACAAACGAGTGGTTCTAGGTTTCAATATTTTTGGCGACACCAGATACTTATGTTCCGTGACTCACTGTAAACACGTAATCTCATATAGAGTAGAATTAAAAAGAACTGAACCCGATTAATCTTCACAGCTGAATGGATAAAGTCCCGCATAGCACTAGCTAGATTGAGGCATCTCAGTCCCATCTCTGCTGTGTGGAATCGCTCTAGTGACTGAAACGATACTCCAGTTGCACAATCGATATAACATTTGCTTACAATCTCGGAAATAACTCCCCTTACACAGAATTAACTGCGTAAATTGCGTTTAACGCAGCGCGCAGGCTCCGTAACCATGATGCGACCTGGCCAATGGCGTCGGAAGCGCCACCTCGCGAGCGGTAACCGAAAGGGGCCACGTTTTGCCGCTGCATCCCGGCGGATTTTGCAAACTGCAAAGTAATCTAGTAACGGTGGTCATCACGTCAGCCCTACGTTTTTCCTGCACATATATGCATGTGCAACCTGACCTGCCCAATGTGATTTCGCACGCTCGAAGCGAGAATCCAACGCGAACAGAGCAACCAAAGTTCTCACAAGTTGTTGCGTGCATGATACTTCGTTATCAGCATCGACGAACAGCCACTATTTCTGGATCATCAAATTTCACGTACTACATCTTTTATTGCGGACGCAACAAATCTGCATCATTGTATTGCAAAGAAAAGTTGTTTTAGAGACTTAACTCGAACATTTGAGAGCGAACGATCAATTTTTCAGGGCTCTTAGCTGAAGTTCAAAGCGCACGTCACCGCAAAAAGGAGCTATAGGCGCTTGTTTCGGTTTCAATGCAGTACGCCTCTTGTGAATGCCGTCCGGATGGATATCGAATGATGCGAAAACCCGCTGGCGTGTGCTTCGTTGATTAATGACAACTGGGTGAAGTTCGTTGTTAATTAATTTCTCGAGGATGAAGAGGATTGGTGCAATATAGAGTGCTGGATAGGCGTATGGCGACGATGGTCGAGCTTTGCAAGAAACAGCTGCCTCGTGACTACACCGTCAGCATGATCAATGCAGTGTTTTCTGGCGCAAGGGCCAAGTATGGCCAAAGAGCGCTGTCAGAAAGATTCCAGTGTAGCCAGGTGACTATGCAATTTGAATATTCTCTATTGACACACATGGACAGAAAAAGACACAGCCAAAAGGAGCGCCACTTCCAATTGTTCTATTTTGCGTCCCACTTCTAACAGCAATATTTCACGATCTAGGCATGCTATAAATGCTTCTCAGATTTTTTCTTTGTACATTTCTTTGTACATGTGCATCTCTAATCCTATTTGCACTCAGTTTACTTGCTGCATATAGTTTTATAACTAAAGAAATAATCCTGCACACGCATCAAGTTGAAAGTATACAGTGTGTCCCAGCTAACTTTACACAAGGTTTAAAAATATGCCGAAGCATTTTAAGAGGACGAGACCGCGTGAATGTTGTTGACTAATATACGGAGGAAGTCAGAAAATATTAGTTGCTGACTATTTCATAATTCGTCAAAGTTAATTTACAAATGTAATAACCCTTTCGCTACCAACGACTCTGCAAAATCGGTCCGCCTACACCGATTCTTTTATTCCGTTAAACATATACGCAAAGAAAAAGCCACAAATATGTTACCAGAAATTTTTACTTACTTAGAAGGGCTTAAAAAAATTGAAGAAAAACTAAAACCTTGCTGAACCATGGTACTAATAAAACTTTACTGCGAAGCTTCAATATTATCAGCTGAAAAACTGAGTTCCTTGCTCTCATCTAGAGCATTAGAACCACTTTAACAAAAACTCATATAACTTGGCTACCACCTTTATAAAATGTGTACTCTGTATGACACACTTCAATGCAAGGAACAGACTATGGCGCTTGGCCGCAAGTATTAGCAGCAGGTTCTGGTTTTCTTTATAGTGGTACTCTTTCGATCAACCGAGGATTGTTTTAAACACAGAAAGCGTCTCCTTGTCTGATTTTTATTTTTAGAAATCAGCAGAATGTACATGCAGAAGTGGCGAGGGACAAGTCCAGACATTAGTATAGCTGAGGATTTGAATTCTTTCCTCGTTAGAGTCAGGTTCTGACCATCAGAGCCTCCACACGACGACAGTCATTTTCCGCAGCTGGTGCCACTACAAAAAATGCATTGCTCTGTCGTGTCATCTACCGTGCAACATGCACGCCCGATGACTGCACGGCGATGCACGGCGATGCACGGCGATGCACGGCGATGCGCGCAGCTTTTGTCGCCATGTTCACTCTAGGCTCTTTGGCTAGCTAGCTGATTCAAATGCGGCGGCAGCAAGTCGGACGCGACCGCACCCTGATTGGTCCGCGCTGACAGCCTTCATTCGCCGCGCTTCCGGCGGCGAACACCCGCCGCCCGGAGGCCGGCGGCTGTTCAGTACTGTACTGAACTGTACTGATTCCAGTACTGCAGCGCTGTGGCGCCACTGTACTGGAATGTGTAAATAAAGTATGTGTCTTGGGCTATGTTTCAATACACCATTCTCCGAAACTAAGACAATTTCGCCTAGATAGACAGACATCACGGATGCGTTCTGCATAATCTTTTATCTATCCATGTGCGCTCAATTCACTGTCACTCGCGTTTTTCTAATTAAGGCAAGTAAATGTTCTAGTTATCTCGACTTGTTTACATCCTAGGCGTCCCCTTTCACAGCGTATCATACTGTGTACCAGTAATTCCCTTCACGAAGTTAACTGTAGCCACAGGACAAGGTGCAATACCGAGTAAACTATTCAGTGCTTTGCAGCCGCAGTAATGGTAAGTAGTGATGGCGTTGTGCTGAGCACAAGGCTGAAAGTTCAACTCCAGGCCGCAGCGGCGGCATTCTAATGTGCGGGGAATACAAAAAACGATATCGTTCACCGTGCCTTCTGCATATCTATCAGACCACTCAACGTGCTGAACATTATTACGCGGTCATTTAGTATAGCGTCCCTCACAGCTCCTGGGTTGTTTTGGCACAATGTAAAACTCTAAATAAATAAGCTGAAAGCATCCCTTAACAAGAAAACAAATATTTTTAATTATGGCACTTAATGTCCCGAAACTTCATTTAGGTTATGAGGCAAGCCACAGTGAAGGTCTGTTCGTTTAAAACTATTTGTTTAAAAAAATAATACTAGGTGTGTGCTGCCGATCCCCATCAAGCGACTCATCCTTTTGCGATGACTTATATGATTGTTTAAATAAGATAACCATGCGTTTCCCTGGAACTGAAATTATACTCTTAGGCGATTTTAATTTTCCTTACATTGTTTGGTCCCACGCCAATCCCTTTTCCAATCCTTCGTTGGCCGAGGCCAATCGGTTCATTTCCATTTGCTCTGACTTCAGCTTATCGCAGATCGTCAGACTTCCAACACGTGTAGCACAAAACACAGCATCACTCCAGGACCTCATCCTAACGTCATCGCCCGATAACCTTTCTGCGGTGACGCACATGCCCGGACTGAACGATCATGATATCTTGCATTTTACACTTACAACAACACAACATAAAACATGCCGACAATGGAAAACGTTCCGAGATTATAAAAAAGCCAACTATCAAGCCATCGACAGGGAACTGTGCATATTTCTAGACACTTTCCTACCACTTCATCTGCAACGCTCCGTAGAAACTAAGCGGTCTATTTTCAAAAATAAAATCAGTGAGCTAGTCACTAAACACGTGCCCCTTCGATCCGTCTACGCTAACAATAAAGCATCATGGTACAGCACATATTTGAATAGGTTATTGAACAAGAAAAAACGTTTATTCCGTACACCAAAACATTCCTCAAAACAGACACATTGGCAAGCATATAAAAACGCAGAGATTTCATATCTTAGGGCCGTAACGTCAGCCAAATTTTCATCCCTAGTTGTACACTTCTAAATTCATTAAAGACTAATCCAAAGCGCTTCTGGGAAACTATACGGGGATATAGCCATAAAACTGGAATATCATTGCTGACAAGTTCTGGGGACCCAGTACCTGACCTAATGTGATCTACTGTGCTTAACAATACATTCACTCAGTCATTCCCATCACCTGAGATTCTTTATCCGATGCCTGAGATAAATTGAACTAACTACAACTTCGTGGATCCCATCGTTTTCGACTCAATCGGTATCAAAGCATATATAATACAGAAATTAAAACCTAAAGCATCATGTGGGGTAGACGAATTCAATACTACATTCTTACAAAACACTCTGGAATATTGTTCAATTATACTAGAATGCATTTACTCGCAATCTTACAATTTTGGCACCTTACCATCTGATTAGAAAACTGGCAAAGTAATCCCCATTCACAAAACAGGGCCAACCCATGATCCACAGAACTACAGACCTATTTCACTTTCATCGGTACCATGTAAAGTTGTGGAACATATAATATATACGCATCTAGTTAATTTTCTTGAAAATAGCAACTTCTTCACAGTTATACAGCATGGATTCCGTAAAAACTTCTCCTGTGACATTCAACTTCTCCTCTTCACTAATGGCCTACATGCCAATTTAGATTCTGGTTTTTTAACAGACTGTATATTTCTTGACTTTGCTAAAGCATTTGACAAAGTGAACCATGCATTGCTTCTTCATAAATTAAACGTTCTAAACATAGACCCTGCGGTAATTAATTGGATTCGCGCGTTTCTGACATCACGTGTTCAAGTTGTAACCACCAATGACGCTAACTCACCTTTAGCTCCAGTTGACTTCGGTGTCCCGCAAGGGTCCGTGCTCGGTCCGTTAGTATTCCTAATTTATATTTATGACTTGCCCACTCACGTTTCATCGAACATTTGTATATTTGCGGATGATTGCGTCTTGTATCGTAAAATAACTAATCCCTCAGATATTCTAGCAATTCAGGAGGATCTCAATACGTGGCGCATGGAATTAAACATTAAAAATGTAAGAATATGAGGATTTCTCGTACTAACGTGATTTGCCCCACCTACACGCTAAATAACATCCCACCAGAATGTGTGACGTCATACCGATACTTGGGGGTTCACGTTGCCAGCAATCTATCCTGGAAAACTCATATTGACCACATAACCTCTATAAGGCCACTCGTACAATGGGATACCTTCGTCGGAAATTTTCTCTAGCGCCATCATTGCTAAAACTCTTATTGTACACAACCTACATTCGTCCACAGCTTGAGTACGCATCATCAATATGGGACCCTGGTCATGACACCCTCATACATTCTCTAGAGGCAATACAGAATCGCTCAGCCCGTTTCATTCTCACCAACTACCGAAGAACTGCGAGTGTCACTAACATGAAAGCTCTCCTACACCTCCCGCTGTTATCAACCCGCAGAAAACTATCTCGCCGATGTCTCTTCCATAAAATCTACTACCACAACGCATATTTAGGTTCTATCTTTCTTCAAACTTCACTATACATTTCATCTCGCATTGACCACCGCCAAAAGGTAAACATTGCGCGCTGCAACAGCGTCGGCTTTTCATATTCATTTCTTCCCCGAACGAGCAAAGATTGGAATAACTGACCCGCATCACTTACAAGCATAACTGACACCAATAAGTTTAAAACCACACTTCAAAGTTTCATTTTATAAATTAATGTTGCGATTGCTTGTTCTGCATAATATCTGTCCTTATGCCATAAATTTAAGTTATGGCTTGTATCTTATATGGCATGTTTTTTCCTTTTCTTTTCTTTTTGTTACGCCATGTATTTTTGCTACGCTGACCAAGTTTCTATTTACCATTCTTATCGTTTTGTATACCATGTTTTGCGATGTTCTGCCATGTTTTTTCTCATGTACTGCATCAAGTAATTATCTAACATTTCCAGGACAATTCTTTTTTATTCTGTTTTTGTCTGCCTTGCTTATTTTTCTTGTTCTTTTTATTAATTATTAATATCCACGCATTAAGCTTCAAGTCGCCTGACGCTGTTCTTCTGCTTTGCAGTTTTAGAGCTGAACTGCTGTTCGAGCTGGGGCTTCGCAATACGTCTTTGCTGCGGCTGCGCCGTACCTGAGGATTTTCTCGAGGACACCGATGCAAGATTGTGAAGATGGCGGGTTTTATCTTCGCACGTTACCGTGCGTGACCTGGCCTGCCACGCCTGCTCCCACTGGCTTCTGAGACCACGCTGGGTCAACCGAGGTTTCTTCGACGTGCCCGAGAATTCCTACTGTGCATTTGCATTCGGTGGCGGCAGCAGTAGCATCTCAGCGACACTTGTCTTGGAAGGCGCCTGACGCTGTTCTTCTGCTTTGCAGTTTTAGAGCTGAGCTGCTGTTCGAGCTGGGGCTTCGCAATACGTCTTTGCTGCGGCTGCGCAGTACCTGAGGATTTTCTCGAGGACACCGATGCAAGATTGTGAAGATGGCGGGTTTTATCTAAGCACGTTACCGTGCGTGACCTGGCCTGCCACGCCTGCTCCCACTGGCTTCTGAGACCACGCTGGGTCAACCGAACTTTCTTCGACGTGCCCGAGAATTCCTACTGTGCATTTGCATTCGGTGGCGGCAGCAGTAGCATCTCAGCGACACTTGTCATGGAAGGCGCCTGACGCTGTTCTTCTGCTTTGCAGGTTTGTGGCTTTCTGTTCTGCTTTTCTCTTATATCTACTGCTGCTGCTGCCGATTGCAACTGCTTAGTGATAGCGATGTCTCAATCAGACAGCCATTGTGACCCTGACCCCTGTCTTTCGTGCCATGCTGCTATCCCGGCCAACGGCCCATTTGTAACCTGTGCCTCATGCGAATTCAACTACCACATTAGCAAAGCCTGTTCAGGCCTAACAGCCAAAAGTTTTAAAAGCAAAAAAAAAAACGGATGGCAGCATTGCCGACTGGACATGCAGCACATGTGTAGTGGCGGGCCAGCACACTGGTCGATCCTCTCACAAACACAGCTTTTCAGATGGATCGGGCTTGGCAAAAGGTCGTTCGTCTGGCGAACAGGCTGAATCCTCTGAACAGGGACTAATGGCCATGATGACAGATATGGAAAAGAAACTATGTCTTTTAATGCCGTTAGTTGAAAAAAAGAATACGCTTCCTGAACTGAAGAAAATAGTACTTGATGTGCAAGGATCTGTCGAACACATGTCGGAAAAGTACGACGAGGTTTTAGAACGTCTCGCCAAGCAAGATCGCGAACTTGTAGACATTAAGACACGTCTTGCAACAGTAGAGAACTCCAGCAGCGGGAAAGATGTATCAGACTTAAAGGACCGAATTAACGACTTGGAGCAGTATAGTCGAAGGCAAAACCCGGAGATACATGGACTTAAATCGGAAGCAAATGAAAATCTGCTATCTAAAATTAACAAACTGGGTGCTTCTCTCGGGCTTCGTCAGCTAGTGGAAGAGGATATAGACGGCGTTCACCGTCTTCCCGCAAAGCAAGGGCGGGAGGCTCCCATCTTAGTGCGTTTTGTTTCAAGAAAAACAAAAGACAATTGGCAGGAGAAGGCTAGGCAACTGCGTGAAAGCAAATCAGATGTCCTTTTCTACGATAACCTTACCCCGCGAAACAAGCATCTTCTATGGATGGCACGTACAAGGGCACTGCAAATGGACTATCGCTTCACATGGCAGAAAAACGGAAAGGTGCTGGTCCGTAAGGGCCCAGGAGAACCAATTTTGCGTATTACGTGCGAGGCAGATTTGGCCAAGATTAAGGGAACAGGAAGTGTCGACAGCGATAAACGAGATGAGAGCCTGTGAGCGTTAAATCGCTAATTTTTGTTCAGATAACCACTGATAGCTTTTGGCACTATGGATCACGACGGATCAACGCAACGCCAAGGGTTCTATGGAATAGAAGAATTTAACAAAGCAGTAGGGAGCTTACAGTATCATCAAAGTAAATCCCTTTCTTTGTTCTGTCTAAACGCACGAAGCCTTAGAAACAAAGGTGACGACGTTGGCACCTACCTCAACTCCCTATTCCATAAGTTTGATGTTCTAGCATTCACTGAAACTTGGTTCACTGGTACGTCTGATGTTGTTCAATTTGAAGAATATTCTCATGTGTCCTTGTACAGAGATAACAGAAAAGGGGGAGGTATCTCTGTATTTTCATGAGGGTATCTCGCACGTATTCCTAGAGACATTTTCCATTGTTCACAGTGATTACGAGATACTTGTTGTTGATTCTTGTGGTGTTATTATACTTCTCGTTTATCGACCCCCATCTGGTAACACGGAAATGTTTTTCGCCTACCTTGACAATGTACTTCGCTCATTAACAGGACATTGCAAATCGATTGTCGTGCTAGGGGACTTTAATATAGATCTATTATCTGAGAGTACTGCATCCAAAAATTTGATATCATGTCCAGTTTTAGTTGCACAAATGTTATAAACCTGCCTACAAGAATAACTGCGCACACAGAAACTGCTCTTGATTTATGCTTTACTGACTTTTCACCAAATGACGTTCAATCGGTTGTGATGGCTTGTGATATTAGCGACCATCTTCCTTTCTTTATTTCTGTGCCGCATCCCAAAAAAAATCTTCAAGTAGTAAACGCCACTCTTTATACAGGAAAATTAATGATGAAACAGTAAACCGCTTCCAATGCATTATTTCAGAACTGGACTGGTCACATGTCCTCAATGAAGAGGAGCCCAGTCGCTCTTACGATATTTTTGAAGAGAAATTTCGAAATGCTTATGAGATCGCCTTTCCTCTTGTCCCTTACACTAGATACAAAAAGTCTAAAAAACCATGGATCACCAAAGATCTGTACAAAAGAATAAGGCATAAACATAAGCTCTTTGCGGACTTTTTGAACCATAAGGACATCAATATATTCAACTCGTACAAAGCTGTAAGGAATAAACTAAACTCCGATTTAAAATTTGCCAAACATGAATATTATGCAAAAGCGTTTGATAATAAGTGTTCACCGAATCAAATTTGGATGTCGTATAATAGTTTAGTATCGAAACGAGCTCAAGCCACTCCAACAGAGATTGTGATTGAAGGTGTTACCTATAAAGGCCGTTCTTTATCAGATAAGTTTAATGAGTATTTTTTATCAGTCGGAGAAAACCAACCTATGCAAGGAATTGGCATTGACCCTGTGTCTTACCTCAAAGGCAATCCAAAACCTACGATATTTCTTTCCCCAACAACTAATGCTGAAATCGCAACGTACGTAATGCTTCTGAAAAACAATTGCGCCACTGGAGCTGATAATATTAAAGCTGTGGTAGTAAAAAGTGTCTGCGATATTATCGCACCTTTGTTATCGCACATATGCAACCAAATGCTCAAACAAGGTAGATTTCCAGAGAAACTGAAGATTGCAAGAGTCTGCGTGATCCATAAATCTGGAAATTATAACGGTCCTAATAATTATCGCCCCATATCTATTTTGCCCATTTTCTCGAAAATCGCTGAACAAGTTATCAACACTCGCCTGATTTCATATTTTACTAAGACAGGAGCTATCGCAGAGCAACAATACGGTTTCCAAAAAGGAAAATCCACGGAAAAGGCTTTACTTCACATAAGACAAAATAATCAACAACATAGAAAACAAAATGGTCACACTGGGATTATTCTTAAACTTTCGAAAAGCTTTTGACTCGGTTAGTCATGAAGTCTTGCTACGTAAATTAGTTTTATGGGATCCGAGGCTGCGCCCTGTGTCTTATTCGAAGCTACCTGTCGTCCAGAGTGCAATTCACAAACATTAATGATATATCTTCCAGCTATGGCCTTATACGTACTGGCGTACCTCAAGGCTCTATATTAGGCCCAATTCTGTTTCTTGTTCACATCAACGATATTGTTAATATTTCTCCCAACTGCGAAATAGCCTTATATGCTGATGACACCAATGCTTTCTTCAATGGCGCGAGTTTGCAAGCAGTAGAAAATAAAGCAAATTATTGGTTAGATAAATTAACACTATGGCTATGTGCTAACCGCTTAGAATTAAACGTTAAAAAGACGAAGTATGTAATATACAGAGCAAAAACAAAGCATTAGAATATGAGCCAACAATATCATATAACACAAGCCCCATTCAACGCGTTCAGTCGATATGCTTCCTTGGAGTTATAGTTAATGAGAACTTGTTATGGAACTACCATGTAGACCACGTAAGAAAGAAAGTTTCACGATCAATTGTTCTAATTAATAAATTTAGAGTTTTACTACCAACATGGCTTAAAAGACAATTGTACTTCTCTCTTATACAATCTCATCTTCATTATTGTTTGTTAATATGGGGCGATACAACACAAAAAAATTTAAACTCTTTGTTTCTCTTGCAGAAGACAGCCATTAGAGCAATTGCGAACCTAGGTTACTTAGAAAGTACAGGCCAGTATTGGAATGATTTCAGGATATTATCTATATTTCAGTTAAAGACTTTGCGGCTAGCGCTCGAGACATATCATGCAATTCATAATGATCCTAATTTTCTTCCCACAGAGACTTCCCTAAACCCATACAACCTTCGACATATCGCAATAAAAGCACCAAAAGTAAGAACAAATTACGGCTTCAAGACCCTTAAACATCAGATGATTGCCTTTTTTAATGAAAATAACGTTTTTCAGCATCTTATCTATGACTATAAAAATCCGACAGCCTACAAGAGGAAAAATTATACAACTATTAATGACATAATGGGTCTTGTCCCTTGGTGGGTACGTGTGCTGTGTCAAGGAGGCTGCTTATTTTTGTTTATGCCTACCTTATGTTGTTAACCCTGTGTTTTTTTCCACACAAAGTTTTAGCAAGTGCCTCTGTTATGCAGTTCAATTTTTGTTCTTTTTTTTTCTCTCCTGTGTCGGGCGCCATTGTACTCCCTCGGGCACCTGACTGACATGGGAGTGGCTCTGAGCTTTGCTTTTCTTTATGACCATATATTGATTTTTGCTTTTGTTTTGTTATTATGCCAACAAGTGTTGCCACATATGCTACGTTGCTAATGTATTGATTGATTTACTTTTCATTTTGTTTGTAACCCCTCCGAGTGCAACATGCCTACAATGGGGAGAAGGCCCTCGTCAGGCCATTGTGGCTTTTGGCCTCCTTCCTGGAGTGTATTCACTTCAAATAAAGAATATTACTATTACTAAAAAAAAGTTTTCTTGGAAAGTTTTGGCTTATTTGTACTTGTATTTTTTTCTATATTCAACGATTGTGTGATTTGCCTCTGTATTTACCTTGCCCCTCCCCTCTGCAAAATACAACTGTACCTTGAGGGCATATTAAATAAATAAATACATTCGACAACCTGGGCCTCTTCAATGCGCACCGAAACCTCAGTAAACGAGCTGTTTTCTATTCCGTCCCCACAGGAATGCGGCCGCCCCTGTCAGGAACCAAACCCGAGATTTTGGGCTTAGTATCACAACGCCAGAGCAACTGAGCCGGCGCAGTTGGTGAAAGAAGGCGGCGGTTTAATGAAGGACACTGTGAATGAAGTTGGTGACATTTAGTTTTGCAATTTTATTCGACCTGTGATAAACGCACGCCATCGGACGTATGCCAACACCTTCCAGGATTCCGGTAGTGAACCGCTTGAATGTGCAGCAGCCCTGCTTTCCGTGTTCTCCGTGCCCCAAAATAAATTCCGGTAGCATGTATGTAAAAAAATACTTGCCACCTTGCTTGAAATACGTAGAACTACTTAACGCAGTCATGTATGAAGTTGGTGACATTTAGTTTTGCAATTTTATTCGACCTGTGATAAACGCACGCCATCGGACGTATGCCAACACCTTCCAGGATTCCGGTAGTGAACCGCTTGAATGTGCAGCAGCCCTGCTTTCCGTGTTCTCCGTGCCCCAAAATGAATTCCGGTAGCATGTATGTAAAAAAATACTTGCCACCTTGCTTGAAATACGTAGAACTACTTAACGCAGTCATGTCTCGAGAGAGGGAAACAACGCACTAGTACGAGAGAGATAGTTCAGTAAAAGCTAAAAACTTCAGCCCTGCTACATGCAGGGCTGGATCCTTTAGATGGAGGTGACTTGTATAAATGAATGGGACATGAATAAACGCAAAGAAAACATAACGATAACACAAATCAGTTGATATTAATAGCGAGCTATACTGCCAAGTAAATACAATCTCACGAACTTGCAACATACTGCCTGAAACCAAACTATTCACGCTCATTTTAATTGACGACAGCGGCGCATTTAGCACAAAATTGAATGTTCAAAGAGTATTTCACAGCAGAAAGCGATGAGAACGTGCGCTTAAGCACCTATTCTCGTAATGCACCGTGACCGCCGAAGGTATATATAAAGTGGCAGCGGCGTCGTGTCAGGTGTCATTGTACTCGGGTGAGCACAGTCTACACTACTTCATACGTAACGTGTAGATGCTCAGTAATACTTATTACACCCAAAAGGGTGTAAAAAATGCTTAACCTTCCACTCGGTCGCGCAACACTTGGAACAACGAAGCTGGGCGATTGTAGCCCAGCATTTTCCGGAAGCGCGCGAACTTTTCGTCTTATTACTTATGATGATGATAATTTCTTTTCGCGCGTCTCGGACTTACGGCCGTCACTGCGCGTTGCATAGTGCATCTTGCAGTACCGACACCGCGTTCCACCGCGCTGCAATGCCGACAACGCGTTCCAGCAGACCCGCTCCCTGAATGCGGTGTCTCTCTCTTTCTCGATCTCATTTTCTTTATCTCTTTCCTGAGCATAGCTCGCAAAACCTCTTCTTCCGCCCACAGAGCACGAGCGCGCGAACGCGCCAGCTGTGGACGAAGACGACGATGCTCGAACGCAATCATATGGTTCGCATAAATGCGTGTTCTGCAACCGTGGCTGTATACCCTAGGGATGTACTTAGGCGGATCCGTAAAATGTGTATAACTCCTGGAGTTAAAAACGTTTTTCTTTAAATTGCACTCGGAAACACTTCCTGTTAAAACCTGGTTGAATGCGAGAGGCTGCTTCGTGCCATGGTCCACAATCTGTCGACTGTGTCCACGTGCTGAAACAATAGGTCACTGTTTTATAGACTGTACGGATGCTATATTTTTCTTGGACATTCTCCAATGGACGCTTAAAAAGGACATTGACATCACACCATACGCAAATAGATTCCTACCGTTTAAGATTACTGGTGGTCCTCCCTATGACATGTTCATAGTACTGGGTTTATGCAGCCAATGGAGAGCTAGACTGTGTGATCGCCATGCCGAAAGCTCGCGATCTACAAGATCATTCTTTCATGAAAGTGCAGCTTATGTATGAAGCGCAGGAACCTCCGCCAGACTGGATGCATTTGTTGTACGCATGCGTGTTTGCCAGCGTTTTAAGTGTGTAGCTACGTCCGCCCAGTAATATATCGTCAGTTTTGTTTTCCAAGTAATAAAGAAACGGAAAGTGGCTGTATAGCCTAGGGGTTACGACGCTCGCATTCGGACCGTGGGTACGCGGGCTCGAATCCCGCCTCGGTAAGATAGTTTATTTTCTTTTATTTCTTGATAGTTTCTTGATACGAACTACAATCCACAAATTACGGCTGGCTTAAACAGCTTCGCAGTTAAAAGGGTGTTCGGTTGTATCACGGCTAACACCCTCACGTTTAAGGCGTAAGATCAAATTGTTGGTGGGAAGCAATGATGGCATCTTGTTTACCGAATTTTTCTTGCAAGTAAAAATGATGACATGTGTGACAGGCGACATGAAAAGTGCAATAAATAAAGCTTCATATCAATCCCTGTGAAATTCTCCAGTCGGATATTTCCGTGCCCCAAGCCTGTCACAATGATTACATAGTTTTCAACTACGTCTTTTGTCATCGCACGTCTAGTTAGCACCGTTGCCGTCCTCTATACATTTTTGTAAGGCCCTAATGGTAGGGGTGTTACCCGTGTGACAAGCACACATCCTTAAGGGTGTAAACATTTTTACAGTGGTTAGAGACCTGTTTTAGAGACACCAGTTAGCAACTGGTTGTTCTTGCACTTCTCAAGTTAGGAGTTCTATTAACGTCCGCTATAGTTGAGGCGCACGTCGTACAGTTACACAACGTCATTTGGGAGATGGAAAGCTCCCCCGTCTCACTGTAAATCGATATTACCTGCAGCAAAATGTTGCTTCGCGGAACCGCCATCACTATATATATTTCGCTGAATCCCAAATTGTAGCCGCTGCGCTGAATGGTGCTCGATAACAACGTGATGGCCGCTGCTAACTCTGAGCAAAGCAACAACGTCCTGAGTAAAGCGTTAAAGCCCACTACATGTACCAAACGTGCAGTCCGTCGCTGTCGTGATCGAAAACCTCGGTAGCCCTCTATGTTAGTGCGAATACGCCAACCGTTGCGCAATATGCGTAAGCTTAAGAGACGACATTTTCGTGTCTGGCGTCTGTGATTCTTATTGCGTTGTAATGTCCAATCCATTTATGTGCTACCGATGCGGCAAATTGTCAACTGTTTCCTGTGAAGCGAAGTTTCCTGCTAGACGAAGCGAAGTGAAGTCAACTAGAGAGCAAGCAAGTATTATTAAGAAGGAAGCTGGATATTTTCACCCACCCGACGCCATTTCAGAAGTTACTTTCGCTGACTTTCCCACTTAAGTGACCTTAATGGATATCCCGTGTACAAAATTCCTGGGAATGTTATGTCAGGATGTACCGCTAAAGAACCCTGGTAAGCAAGAAATGATTTTTTCTTCCTTCCTCATCGATCTTTAAGCAATAAACAGAGTTATCGGTGCTACCTTGTATAGAGAATAAAACATTCATCAAATTTTCGTCGGGGCACTGTGCTCTGTTTGTAAAGACCGTTTTCGGCGCTGCGCTAAAACAAGCTGCAATAAGTACCGTTTTAAAAAGAAACCATCTTTTTCGAAAATGTTACTGAATTTATTATCCCCAAATGCTCTTTCTCTCCTTGAAATAATCAAGGACAGTTCTTGCTCAAGGATTAGCCCATTCATGGAAGACCTGGCGCCGTGCGCGCTTACTTTGTGCAATGCCAACCAATGGTAGCATGCAGAATACAGCTGCTCCGACTGAGACAGTGCCCACTGCCCCTGCCTTGTGCAACTGAAATTGTTTTTAATGGACCAAAATAAAGTAAGCTTCATATAACTCAA
Organism: Dermacentor silvarum; assembly: GCF_013339745.2. NCBI lineage: Eukaryota > Metazoa > Arthropoda > Arachnida > Ixodida > Ixodidae > Dermacentor > Dermacentor silvarum. The sequence goes on along the minus strand of NC_051155.1, from coordinate 80,805,808 downwards.
CTAAAATTCCCCGTGAACACTCACTTTCGGGGTCTGTACATGCACGGCCGCTACATAAAAAAAGGTGTGTAGCGGCCGTGGTACATGTATAAACGTTGTTTTCCTAATACGAGGTGATCATGCTCAAGTTTTACGGAATTTTTACAAATAGCCTGTGGCAGCTAACATAATACTTGTCCTTGAGCTCGATTGTCCGGAGAGGCGGACATTATTTACATGGCAAATCGAAATGCTTATTCAACTAATTAACAACGATTCCCTCAATAACTTCCTAAATAATTACTTTAGGGCACATATTACTATTTAAGAGCTGTAGCCGAAGAGCTTGCAAGGCACTTGAGGGAATTCCCAGAGTGACACCAGTGTTGAGATAAGCGCCATCAAACCCACCGCAAAAATGTATTGCAGTTCCACTTTACTTTTTTTAACAAGCCGCTCTCTTATAACAATAAATAATAAATTATGGGGTTTTACGAGCCAAAACCACGATCTCATTATGAGCCACGCCGTAGTGGAGGACTCCGGAAATTTGGACCACCTGAGGAACTTTAACGTGCACCTAAATCTAAGTACACGGGTGTTCTCGCATTTCGCTCCCATCGAAATGCGGCCGCCGTGGCCGGGATTCGATCCCGCGACCTCGTGCTCAGCAGCCCAACACCATAGCCGCTCTCTTATGCATCAAAGCACAAAACTAACTGGAACGGCTATGTATGTCGTCCAATACATCGCGAAATGATATCTTGAAACTGGTGTCATCCTAGAAATCCATTTCATATGGATACCTCATATGGATACCTCTTGAACGGACTGTTTCCCAAAACGCATGGACAAAAAATTTCCGCAAGTGTATGGCTGAACTCACGCGGCTTCAATTCTTAAATTGCAATATGGGCCGTAATGCAATTATTGAACCAGGTAACCAGTAAATTTTGTTCATTAGTTAAATGTGTTTCGATTTCTCGTGCTAATAATGTCCGCCTCTCTGAATAATCGAGCTTAAAGGCTATAATTATGCTAACTGGAACAGGCAATTTTTAAAAATTCCGTAAGGCCTAAATAGGATCACCCCGTATATCAAATTCATATCTGTATACATGCAGCATGCATATATACATGCCAAGACAAATTGAAGTCGTAATCATCAAACTACCCTTTCTTCCTCCGCAGGTGATATTTTATGTCTGGTGGGCCAGACTGTTTCCCAAAACGCATGGACAAAAAGTTTCCGCAAGTTTATGGCTGAACTCACTGCAAAGCGCCTCATAGTATTTGTTAGCTCTGTCCAAAATATTGCTAATAAAAGTTTATCGCCAGGTATTTACGTGAAGAAATAAATGCCACCTCAGAACATATCAGTTGTCTTGTGCACACGATACTCACCGTCATGGCCTCATGGCGATGGCATTGCGCCGTTAAGCTCGAGGTCGCGAGATTAAAACCCGGCCCTGGAGGCGACATTTAGATGAAGCCGAAATGCAAGAGCGCCCATGTGCTGTGCATTGGCTGCACGTAACAAACCACAGGCGCGAAAAATTATTCCAAAGACCCCAACAACGTCGTCTGCGGTGTTTGGCGCGTAAAACACCTGAATTTCTTTACACAGACTTGGAATACTACGATTAGACACCTTCAATTGGTTTACAGTTGTTGAAAAGTTATTAGGCAATAGGGGAACTTATAAAAAAATCTACTTCTATAGAAGCCTGCTGTAAGAAACGCACGAGTGATTTCTTTAATTTTCTCTCATGAAGCTTGAGACCGGTGGTACGGCTGCAAAGAAAAAGAGACGGCTAGCGGTATGTGGTCCACAGTTCTTGCTTGTCGAGCGAAACAGAATGGGTTAATTGTTTGGTTCTCCGCAGTGGGTGCCAGGCGGTTACGGCGCCGAGACGAGACAAGTCATCGACTTCATGACACTGGCCGATTATATCCCACACGCGGAATGGAGATTAGAGCCCTTATTCACTCCGAGCACCGTCACCATTTTGACCCTTCCTGAGACCATGGTTAATTGATTATCGTGAGAACCGCTCTCTGAGCGGGTATTTACTCGACAAGTGTACCCGAACCTAAAGTACCGCGTTGACACCTTTCGTTGACGAATGGTCCGCAATTACTACGCATCAGTTTTTTTCCAAAAATCGTACGCAGTTACGAGCGTGGGACGGGACGACTCAGCACGTCAATCACCCTGCCACCCTAGTTTGCAGGTGAATAATGCTTATTAGTTTTTAATTGCAATCGTTCTGTTGGGCTCTGTAGACTTTGAGCGGGGTAGGATTTCTATGCTTTTGTAAGCCTCTCCCTTGTTGTGTTTTTTTTTGTTATTTTTGGAAGATGAGCGAACACCTTGAGCTGTTGTAATAAAGCGCCATGCTGGGAAAGCTGGTGGACCACTCACACGACGATCCTCGTACACGATTGGTGATTGGTGCGCCGGCGGACCATCCTCACACCCACTCGGTGGCGATTGGGCTGTAAATGCTTGGGGCAGGGCACCGAGGGCTAGAAAACGTGGCCCCGTTGGCCTAACCAAGCGTTCTGGACACAACTAGAGGTGCTATGCACCATCCGCTCTGCCGATATAGGGTCGTTCTTTGTGTTCCAGTTCCACTTTGCATCTCAATCTGTATTTCTTGCAAATAGTTCTTGTAAAAACAAAGTGCTTTGAAGCTTTGTCTGTGTCCACTTCCATCCATCCGAAGCCTCCAGCGAGCCTTTGACCGCTATCCTTAGAGGCCAAATTCTAGCGATGCGTCTCGGACGCCCAAGTGGAAAGAAATACCTCTACCCTTGAGAGGGGGGAATGGGACATTGGATCTTGACTTTCTCCGTTATAACTAACTCTCTTAGTGCGTGCTATTTCGCATATATTGTGCTATTAATACAACTGATGGTCAATAAAAAGAAAACAGTAATGAATGTCGCTGCTACCCTAAAGTGCGACAGCAGCAGGTACATATGCTGGCATTGATGTCATCAAGGGCTTGCAAATGAAAGACGGCTCTCGGGACTTGGAGCAGCCAAGAAACAATCGATCGTGCTGTCTTGTTTCGTGGTCCACTTCAACGGTGAAGCCAGGATCTCATTTCGGCCCCTGCGACGAAGATGTTCGGGTGACGATGGGCCGTTGCTACCGGTTAATCGAAGACAGAATGTGCCAGGACGCCTAGAAAAGACATCTCTGTTGCCATGACAGTAGGTAATTGCTCAATCCCTGCCGAGACTCCGCTGGCTTCATCTCTCCGGTGCTTGCGTTCTCAGCCACAATAAGAAGTGAGCAACAAAACGCTCGTCTCCACATTGGGGAGAACATAATATCATTTGGATATCGTCCAGATATGTAGTGATCTTGAAAGTCTAATTTGCTCATTCAGAAACGTACGAAGAATTTACTATACCTAAGAAAAGTATAGTAAAAAACAAGAACAATTTTTCCAGACTTGTAGATTAAGCAGTGGTGTTATCTCCTTTGTACACCGCGTGTACCGTGACATAACGAAGATTCCGCTCACGTGCACAGTTTACACCGAACAAAGAGGAAGGTATATCAGTGACCGTGTACGTAAACATGCCACTTCACTAATGTTCAAAGTTAAGCTTTACGGAATTTTCGCCTGTCAGGTAGCATAATTCTTATCGTTAAGCTAAGTTATTCAAAAAGGTGGACATTAGTATCACGAGAAATCAAAACACATATTCAACTAATTAACTAAAATTGACTAATGAATTTTTAGTTAATTACTTTACGACGCACATTGCAATTTACGAATTGCAGCCGGTGAGATTGCAAGGCACATCCACTTGAAATTAATTTCCAGGATGACACCAGTTTCGAGATATCATTTCCCAAAGTGTGGGACGAAATACATGGGCGTTGGCGTTCCAGTTACTTTTATGATTCAATGTATAAAACAGCATTTTGGTAATAAAGTAAGTTGAACAACAGTGCATTTTTACGGCGACTTTGATTGCGCATATCTCCAAACTGATGTCATTTTGTAAATTCATTTCAAGTGAATGCGCCTGACAAGCTCACTGGCTACAATGCGTAAATTGCAATATGTGTCATAAAGTAATTAACTAATAATTTAATTAGTGAATGTTTGTTAATTAGTTGAATATGTGTTTCGATTTTCATGCCACTAATGTCCGCCTCATCGAATAACCCAGCTCAAGGTTAACAATTATGCTCCCTGCCAGAGGCGATTTCTAAAAATTTTGTAAAACTTAAAAATGAACAACCTGTATGATTCCCATACAATCCTCCATACTCGTATCTGTAAAGCATTAAGAAATATCTCTGATAGCAGGTATGTGAGTTATTTCATTTTTAAATGTCTTCAAACGTGGAGTGCAATTTATTTATTTATTTTTCGAATACTGCAGTCTCAAGGTGTGGACTCCTGCAGGTGCGGCATCAAATAGTTGTACAGCAAATACTGATGTAAAACAGCGAAGCAGTAATTCATCACAAACCATGAACAATGTTAAAAAATACATCGTGGCACAACAGTGAATAATAGACGCGAGAAATGCTTTAAATCATTACTGCTCTTGCAAAAACGAAGTAGTTCAACAAGGCACCAACACAACCAAGGAGTAGGGCACGACAATTAGTGCCTGGTTACCTATGACAATAAATTCTCAAAAATATAGGCAATAACAAAAAAAATAAAACAATAATAAACTAAAGAAAGCAAGAACGACGCTGTATAGTATGACGTTATTGTGCCAAATGAATCGATGTCGTGAAGCATACATTCTGGCAATGCGTTCCGGTCTGTAATTGTTCGAGAGAAGAAAGATAACCTATATATCTTAAGTCAGGCTGTAAATTGCGTTTTCTATTCAGTACGGCGATTTCGGTTTAGTCGTGACGTCCGAAGTTTGATGTAGGGATCAGAGTTCAAGGCGAAGTGGTTGTTTTTGAGTAGAAAAAAAAACAAAATACAAACAACTTGAATCTAATTACTTTACAAAGCATTTGAAGTTCCGGGATTTCATTTTGATTTATAAGAAAAGTTGAAGAGTCGGTCATGTGATTTGTATAAAAGCTGAAACTTACAAAGCGCCGATGCATTGCTTAGTGTGTGGGTCCCACATGATACATGTGGCTTCGCTAGCAGGGGGGGGGGGGGGGGTTGCATCCTGTAAGTGTCCACCTAGTGGACATGTTGATTTCATCTGGTGCAGAGGATCTGACTGACTGGGCTGGGGTAATCAGCACTTCACCAGCAGATGAAACAGACGTGGTCACTAGGTGGACCCTTACACAACACTCCCCTAGGTCTAATAATGACGTACACAGGCCAGGCGCCTAATGGATTCTAGGGCATGCCGGAGTCTACGCAAGAACACATAACCTGCGGAATGCTGATGCACATATCTTACAGTCACGTTCATTTCCAATGACTTTGCTAGTTATCTTCAAACGAAGTTTTTTTTTATGGATATGATATGAGGAGATGTTGACGCACAAGTAAGGCGCCGGCTACTCCTTAACTCTTGAATACGTCTAACCTACAAACTACAGGGTTTAAAATAGTCTTCTCATATAAGCAACGTTTGCACAGCAACACGGTGAGGAAAAAAAGTGTTACATGCAATGTAGAAGTTAATTCACTCCACTGCACTGGAGAAGAAAGTCTCAAGAATATAAACAATAATGGCACCTTACAATACAGTCACTAGTCAGCGGGTGGTGCACACATCGTGTACATGAATTTTCACATATAGTCACATATAGTCACATTTTCACATATAGTCAGCACATATATGTGAAAATGTGAAAAGTCGGCACATAAATCACAAATCCACAAATCATAATCTCAGCACATACAATCAATCATACATACAACACAATCATAATTCACAAACACATATACAGCTACATTGAAATAAAAGAAACACTATAAGCGTTAATAACGGCCAACAATGCCGCTCTCTTCGAGAAATGTTCTTAACGCTTTTAGAGCGCTCTTTTGCAAGGCCGTTGTTGACCAAGGGCCCAAAAGTTTCCTTAAACTGAAAGGTCTATGGTCTAATGCCAATAAAGTTGACTTAAGTCGGCGTCTTGGTGTGTCGTGATGTGGACAATCTAAAAGGAGGTGATATACATCTTCATCTACAAATCCACAATCACAATCGGGGATTTCCGCACGGCCAATTCTATGTAAGAAATGTTTTGTGTAGGCAGTGCCTAGTCGTAATCGATGAATAAGGGTTTCCATATTTATGTCTAATGACAACGGAAATTTGAATTCAATAAGCGGATCAATATGGTATAAATCAGAGCTCTTCGAATTCTGGTCAAACCACGTATTTCTACACATTTTAAAAGATGTTGCCCTTATGATACAGCGTAATTCATTTTTTTGATATTGGGAGCGAAATTGCATCATCTTTGAGATGTACTTGTCGTGCTGCTTCATCGGCTGATGTGTTGCCAGGAATGTTACAATGTCCAGGTATCCACTGGGGTCTTATTTCATTCTTCTCTTGGCTTGCCTTCGTGAGGTCTCTAAGTGTTTCATATATTATACTATCACTGATTGTTTTTGATTTTGTGCTGCAAAGTGATATGAGTGCCGCCTGTGAATCGCTAAAAATTACCCATTTTTGCGCATCTTGTACTGAAGTTATAAATTTTAACGCACATAGGATTGCGAACAGTTCAGCCGTTGTGGACGAAGTCGCACGAGGTAACTTAAACGATTCGTGTTTATTGAGGCGCGGTATATAGAATGCTGAAGTTGACGAGGTTGCTGTACTGAAGCCATCTGTATAGACGTGTACGTATCCTGAATACCGCATATAAATCTGGTAAAGTGCTAGTTGTTGAGCAGCTTGAATGCGCATGTCTCTTTTTCTGAATATGCCATCTACTGACAATTCGATTTTTGGACGAGTAAGCAGCCATGGAGGATATTCGACATCTGAGTTCCAAAATTCATTTCTTGGCCATACATGAAGATTTTCCTGAATTTCTTTATTAACATATCATCTATCTCGTTTCATTATGTCTAGAGCCAATGGGTAGTTTTCATGCTGTGTTTGAAGCCGAAAATAATGCCGGCATGTTTCTGTAGTTCCCATAACTGGAAACGGTGATTGGTGAGCCTCAGCTATTACAAGACGGCTAGAAGTCGCTCGTGGAACTCCTAGACATATGCGCAGTCCTCTAGCTAAAAGTCTTTGAAGTCGCTCTTCTGACGTATGTGAAAGTCCGTGCAAGATGGGCGCGGAATACCCAATTTTTTGTCTTATTAATGCATTGTAAACAGTTAGCATAGTCGATACTGATCCACCCCATGATGTGCCAGCAAGTCTGCGAAGTACATTCACTATCGCATTGACCTCGTTTTCGAGTTTCTTTATGTGGGTACCCAGGATAGTTGCCGATCAAGTATTATTCCAAGGAAACGATGCTGTTTGACTATCATTAGAGGTTGTCCTTCCCGATTAAGAGGTCAAACCTTGATCAAACCAAGGTATTTACATTCGTTAACTTCTGTAAGCGGTTTAAATGATTCTAGGTTCGTGCTCTCGGAATCCGACGTCAAACTGAGGTTACGCCGCTGGTGCGTCTCGTAACGGTATAGCTGGCCTACGCTGCCAGGCGTCACGCGGAAGCTTAGCGGACCCACGCCGTGGTCCGAGCAAACTTGACGATGAAGTAGGGGAAGTAGGGCCGGGAAATCTGCGGTCACCCCTTCCGCCATCCGGAACGTTCAAAGTCAACGAAGGCTCCGCTTTGAGGGAGAGGATGCGCATGACAACTCAGGGCGCCTTTTTTCACTGAACACAATCGGAGAAATACCCTAGGACGCATGTGGCTCACTACCCCAGAGAAGGATGGGGACGCTCGTAGACGGGAGATTTAACGCTTGACTCAATTGGCGCGTCTTGGTTCCTCGGATGGCCCAGCAATTAGCTGGTTTGTCTGTATAGGTAGGATTGGCGGCTAACAGCGGCTTTAAGGAAGCCTCGTAGAACGGCCGTTTACGGGAGTTTCGTGGTCCCAGCGTTAAGGTCGACGACCAAGTGGGATCCATGAACCACGTATTCTGTTGTAAAACATGCATCGCCATGGTGTGCCCGGGGGCTGGTCTGTCCGAAGCGATTCGTCAAAGTAAATCAGAAGTGTCTCGAAGTTCGGTGCCCCGCTGGCCAATCGTAACAATGTGAAAATGCGAAATACTTTTTTTCTGGTTATATTCATGTTTGCTGTTTTGTCGGTGTTTAGCTTCATATTGGAATGGTTGCATGATTGATTGATATTACTAAGGCATGTATTCAAAGGCAGGTGATCGCCCACTCTAGTAATTTCTTAAAACGTGACGCACTCGTCGGCAAGACATCTTACTTGGACAGGTTCATGGACAACGTTAGCAGTATCATTATGATACAGTGTATACTAAGAATACTAAGAGTCCCAAAGCACTTCCCTGTCGAACACATGAAGTTCTCGGTAATCCGGGGGAGCTGTCACAATTTATATTGACAAACTGTGTGCGATTTGATAACTCAGCAGAAGTACAATTTACATTAAAATCTGGAAGTCCAGTACGCCTAAGTTTGAGGTGAGTTTATTGTGAGAAGTCAGGTGAAAGGCTTTCCTAAAGTCCAAAAAAATATGACCTTGGTCTTCTCAGAGTTACCAAGAATGCATGCTAAGTCCTGTATGGCCGAAGCTTATTGGGCTACAATGGATCGACCTTTCCTGGAACCATGCTGTGGAGGGGTTAATTTATTGCTATCATTTAAAGCATCAGTGATATAGTGAGCCATGATGTGCTCTAGTAGCTTGCAACAGGAGGAAGTGAGAGATATGGGGCGATAACTCGAGACCACTGACTTGCACGTCTTTTCAGTACTGGAATAATTCGTGCTATTTTCATACCTTGCGAACGCTAGATGAACAAATGGAAGGATGAAAGATGATAACAAGTAAATTAGCCACCACCTCCGCGTATCGGCGTAGAAATACATTGAGAATGTTATCAGGACCTGGCAAAGGTTTAGTCTTTTATTTCAGAAGCATAGACCACACGCATGATAATTTTACAGTGTCAGAGTCAAGGTGACATGATAAGTGATCGACGCATGCGCCGTCATACGTCTTTGGAAAAACGCTGGGAAAGTAGACATTGAAATTCCCAGCAATACAATCTTTGTCACGAAGGTGCCGTCATGGATTATTTGACCAATGCGCTCCTTTTTTTCGACACAAGTATGGCCAGACCTCTTCAGGATCTGACCGAGTGAAGTTTGGAGCGCGTGCTGAAAGTAGTTTTACATAGCAAAGCTGACAGATTGGTTCCGGAGTGTCTGATTTGATCGGATAATGCTGCGTGAGGCACCCGGCTGTTTCGATGGCTTGAATTTCGTTTTCTAATTCAGGATAACATGTGTTATCGGACGGGATTTTCTTTACTGTTGTTTTTGGTGTACTTGGAAGAAAATTATCGATGCAGTACATGAATATTTGTTGATGTTTAGTCCAAATCTCTAAACTATTCGTCTTGCGAGAACTGCAGTGATTAAGGTCAAGGTAGCGTTAAACATTTTCGTCATTTGCGCTCCAAAAATTCTTACGCAGAACCGTTTTTACAGAAACAGTGATGCGTGCTTCTAGAGGGCATGAACACTTCACCATGTAGTGGTCTTAAAGACCAGGTTCGATCGATACAGGGAAACTGTCAATACAGCGGCTTACAAACATAAGATCGAGTTTTGAGGATGGGCTACCTTGAACACGCATAGATTGCTTAACCACCTCCTGCAAATTCTTGCACCAGATTATGTCAAATACACGCCTAACATGCGCATTACGATCATAATAAGCAAAAGGGTTTGGCCAATCTACACCTTATAGAATAAAATCACCAGCAAGTAATAATGTTTCCTAAAATTTGGCGTATGTTCACATGGATTATGCCAAACCTGCGGCGATGCCTTACGAGTACAGTACACAGCGAACAAAAACACAGCAGCGCCAGCATAAAAACTTTAGGGGATAACTCTCGTGGTTATAATTCAGCTTAAAAGAATTACAGGAATGCCATGCTTAATCATGCTGGCGACGCCACTGCCTCTTGAATTCTTATCCCGCCTAAAAACTTTCTATGAAGGCGCAAAAGTGGCGTTGCTATTATCCCCACGAAACCGAGTTTCGAGTGCGAATTGTATCCCACGGTCCCACTTGCATCACTTGTATCCCACTTGCTAAACTTTTATTCACAATGGTGCGTGTGTTTAGGTTTAACAGAGGAACGTCTTCAACACAAAAAAACCAGTCAGTCCTTGGAAGAATTTCTTTGACGGCTGGGCATTTGCAATGTTGAATTTGCCCCATCGTCCCATGTGCACACATCATCATCTCTACTTAGGTAATGCTAAAGAGCCCATTTCCTGCCATGCTGCATTTGTACTTTGGCGCTTTCCCATAGCAGTTTACTTTTTTCTCCGTGTACCCGTGGAGTGAATATATTGAAAGGAACTTTTTGTTCTTTTTAACTTGCGTTCGTTTTTGAGGACCTCCTGCATTTCTTGGTAATGTTGAAAAAATAGAACTGGTTTTCTTTATTCCGGTTTCCTAAATGCGATGAACTCTTGGACAAAGCTGAATTTTACGGTACTTTATCATAAAAAAGTGTCAGCCCTTCCAATAGGGTGGAGATGGAAGACCAGCGAAGCTGTACTATGGTGAGAATCTTTTACTCCTAGAACAAAACCATTATTTGATTTTTGGTCCTCAGTGCTAAATCCGGTATCGTGCTAAAGTGCTAATATCGAGTATCGCTGTCAACTTGCTGCGCTGTGAAGTCAGTAAGTCGTGTCGCCGCGCAATGGTATAAGCGTTTTTAAGACAGATGGCTAACTCACAGGAACCTGTCTATCCTAATAATGTTCTGGCTTTGGTTCCCAAAAGGTTTTGAAGAGAATAAAAGGGAGATGCACTACTCATGATCTTAAATAAAGCGGCGGAAACTTGCGGTTGTGCGGTATTTGTGCAAAAAATTTTACCTTGATGTCGATTTTGCTTGAGCAATAAAATGCAGTGACGTTGCGCTGCGATCGATCAGAAAACAACAAAGAAGGCAGGTTCTTTGAAAAAAGGTTGTGGTGTTAATCATCTTGATTCCTGTGTCAATAGTTGTGGCAATGTTGTGTACGGTATTCCTTTGTCCTCCAACAAGGTATACAGTGGGCAGACTGGCCGTTGCTTGAATGTGCGCCTGCGCGAGCACCACAACGGGCTAAAGGCTGCACCGGCTTTGCGCTTGTCAGCTCATTGCTCAAAATGTGGGTGGGTTCCGGAATTCTTGCGCAATTCAGTACTGTATCGCAATCAAGATTCGCGAAATAGGGAGATAGCTGAAGCTCTTTCTACAAGAAAAAAAATTCACACTTGTGTGAGTTCACCTTCGATATCAATGTTAGCGTGTAGAAGTTAATTGCTGGAGGGCAAGTGTTTTTGTGTAATTTTCTCTCTTCATGTATGTCTCACGTATTTATTCCGTGTGCTAATAAAATTGAGTTCCAGTATGCGCTCGTTGTGTCTCGTTCCTTCTTCGTTGTGTGTGTTTGCGCTTCCAATCAACCATGAATTGTATAAACTCCGTTGATTGTTCTATATGACTGTATATGACTACATATATTCTGTATGCGCTGTCTGAACATATATTTTATTCAGCATTCGGTGAAAAATCTGTGCTTTGTGTACACCGTAGATTTAAATTTGATTAAATTTCATGATTGTTCAGCCCGAAGGTAAAAAGAATGCCGTGAGCGCTACATGAAAAAAATAATATCAGTTCACCGACTTCAACTTTCTGTTTGGTTGGACATCCAGCACCGTGTTTTGTGTTGTCATATTACCAAACCCCAATGAGTTATTCTGCGAGTCTCACGCAGTGAAGAAATAATTTTCAAGGGCACTAAGTGCGAGGTGCCCAGAGTAAATTTAAATACCTCGGTAGAAACGATAATCATACGGCGGTTACAGGACCATAATGCCGATTAACGAACGAAAGTTAACGCGAACGTGTGCCTGGCCGTATAATATTCGCATTTCTGCGGTCGCTAAATGAGCTTCACATTACTAGAAAAGCATTGGAGACAAAACAATGCAGTCTTGCCGCCGGTATTTTCCCCTTTATCTCATCCCGCAAGTGCGAACAATGCAAGTCTTGTTTTTGGGACAAGGTACCTTTCCAGTTACACTGTAAAAAATTTCCGTCAATATACGGAAGATTTCCGTCATTATACGGAAAAATTGCAGTAAGAATACGGAAAATATCTCATTTTCAGAAATACAGCAAAATTTCCGTTAAAATACGGAAAGTGCTCCCCGTTTTCTGTTTTACGGACATTTTTCCGTAATAAATACGGAAAATTGCAGTAAGAATACGGAAAATATCTCATTTTCAGAAATACAGCAAAATTTCCGTTAAAATACGGAAAGTGCTCCCCGTTTTAAGCTTTACGGTCATTTTTCCGTAATAATACGGTGACTACACTGTTCTGTACGAAACAGACAGAATTCCGTATTTTTGTTATGCGATCATCCGTATTTTTGCAAGGAAAACTATACACACTGTCTGCGTGAACGCTTGTACTCACAAAGTTTCCTCTAAGAATATTTTATTGCAATGCAAATGGCGCCTGTGTTTGTACTGACGTTTATTTGGTGTCAGCACTATATATATATATATATATATATATATATCACCTGCGCCGTTCAGGTGCTGGTGCATTGGCAATTACATTGGTGCGCTATGCAAAAATTGTGCGCACTCTAAATCAGTACCGAAACGCAGTATAATGACCACGATTGCGTTTACATTTAACAAGAAATGGCCGCGAAGAGAACTGGTGGCCTATAAATCCAAGTACTGCGGCTATAGATGAAATTTTAGACGGAGAGAGAGAATTAACTCAGGAGTGGAAGGGTTTTACTGAACTGTACAGTATTTGGTTTCAATTGCCCTATAGTATTTGCAAAATATCTCATCTCTGTCAACTGCCATTCATTGACACACCCCCATTACGCATATTCTGCACTGTTCAATTGTTGACAGTGTTGTCAATTTTTGCGGTAAGATGTAATCGCAAGCATTTATTCTTATTTATTTATTTAGATACCCTAAGGGCCCACAGGGGCATTACATAGGGGGGGGGGGGGACATAAAGCAGAACACAATTTTCACAAATGAAGGAGCATCGCAGGTGGTAAATACAGCACTTTGGGGTACAGCAAGTCGTGAAACATATTAACAAGGTAAATATTCTTACAAAATTCACACTCAACGAAGCAAGAACAAAATAGCGAAAGCGAAAAAGTGCTCTGGGAAAGAAAAATGTTACTAAAAGTGCTAGGATTGTAAATACGTTAGTAATGCTGAATAAAATAAGGAAGCCTGTATGTTATCGTGGCAATTCTGGAGGGTAACTGATTCTATTCTTTTATTGATAAGGTTAACGGCGAATTGTTGGACTTTTCCGTCCGGGCAAAGATAGGGTTAACTTTGTAGGCTTGATCGATGCGATGTGAAGTATGAGGTGACGGTAAAATGTGTGACCGGGCAAATGATGTGTTGCTGTGATACAGTGTGTGAAAAAAGCATAATCTGGCGAATTTTCTGCGCATTGCGAGTGGCGGCATGTTGAGTGTTTGCTTCAAAGATGAAAGCTTTGAAATCGGGAGTAGGATGACATGATGAATCGCGCTGCTTTATTCTGGACGGCTTCGAGTAGATTGGTAAGGGCGATCTGGTAGGGATGCCAAATGACTGATGCATATTCCAGGGAGGGACGCACGAAGAAAGTGTACGCTTGAAGCCTGGTGTCCCTGTCGGCCAGATGCAAGCGTCGCTTCAGAAAGCCAAGTTTCTTTTGCGCTTTAGTTGTGATATATTTTACATGGTCAGTCCATGTTAAGCTAGAATTTATGTAGACACCGAGGTATTTAGCCGATGTAACCGAGTTTACTATGCTATTGTTTAAAATATAAGTATTAGTTTGAGACATTGGAACGGAAGTGAAGTTCAGGTGATTGGTCTTTTCTGTGTTAATTTGCATCTGCCATTTGCAGCACCATTCCGTTAGTTTATTAAGGTCAGATTGCAGTGTTATAATGTCGTTAGGGCTAGCCATATATCTCTCTGTAAATCACACAATCATCGGCAAAAAGGCAAACTGTTGAATTAATATTTAATGCTTTGCCATTAATGTATAATATCATCATGTATCATTTAGCGCTTCATCTTGAAACAAGACCGGCGAGCGCACACTTTCTTGTACGGAATTCTGCTGTACAATAACAGATGGACGCATTGTGAGTGAAGAACAGAAACGATGGATGGTTAGGCTGCTTGACTCTCGGCATGTTTGAATGGGCGAAGTTCCGAATTTGTCGCTGTGTGGTGTATGTTTGTGTGCTCGTCATCTGCCGTCATAGCGCGGGTATACTTGCGCGGAATGTGTTTCACTCGGCTGCAAAACTTTGCACGCTGCGGCATCGAACACGCACCAATACGTGTGCAAACTACGGGAAGGTGATCGAAGATGAGGGATATAGCACTGTGTGTAGTGTCAAAAGGAAAGAAAGAAAGAAAAAGAAAAAAAAAACACCCTGTCTTGAGTTGGCATAATGATTCAACCTTTATTTCTTCTTTAACCCGACATGTAACACCATTTATTACATGAGCTTTATCCGTGGGTAAAAGTAATGGCACAACTCATTATTTGCCCGTTCATTACATGCACCAGTCAGTCCAAATTAACAGTATACTAGAGCTTATTGACGCATCGCATTACACTCTAGCACGGCATTGCAACGCTCACCGGACTCTCGTCTGGTTGACTTCTCTGCCTTTCTCTCCTTGCTTTCTCTATCTCTTTGTATACAATGTATACAATGCCCTGTGGCAGAGAAAGCGATCTCCTCTTCCAGAGTTCAATTATTTGTCAAGCAATCATTTTACTCTTCCAACAACTACTGCATAAATGGGAAAACGAAACCGATTTTGTATTGTTCTCCGCTCTCCCAGCACCAGGTGGAACCACGCGCGGCGCTTCCGATCTCGGAGGATGTAACAAGACGAGCGGTTGACGAAGCTGCATAGTGTAGCCAGCCGGTTTATCTTTTTATGTTGTGTAGTTTGTTAGTTTACCGTAAATATGTCTTGATTTGTACTCAAGAGTGGAGCAAGGCCCTATGGAACAGAGATTGACGCATCGTGAGCGAAGAACAGACGCGATGGATGATGGTTAGGCTGCTTGACTCTCGGCTGTACGACTCTCGGCATGTTAGGACTGGCAAAGTTCCGAATTTGTCGCGGTGTGGTGTACGCTTCTGTGCTCGTAAAGTGCCGTCAGAGCGCGGGGATGTTTGAACGGAATGTGTCCCTTCGTCTACAAAACTCTGCACGCTGCGGCATCGAAGTCCTGTGTACGGGTGCACGTATGCGCTTGGATACGGGATAGCCTGCCCTCAACGGATGTTCAACAGTGTACGCACGCTGCGCGTACGCGTACGTATGAGGTAAGCCCGTTGTAATTCTATTTGTTCGGTTTGCATAGTGTAACTGTTTAGATGATGTGTGGTAAGCTGGCGTCGCGAACAGAACTATTTGTTTTTCAAAAGGCCAGTAAACAGCGTCATAGGGCAAAAATGGCGCGTGAATGGGAAAAAGGATCACATAATTTCACATCGATCTCCATGGTAGCGCGATCGAAATTTTTTGTGTGGCGCGTATAACCTATTGCTCATGCGCGTTAAAAACTTAGAATAAGAGTGCATTCAGTTGCGCACATAATTCCTATTGACGCTTCTACTGTCACTATACGTGCGATAGTTGCCTCCTTGTTTGCATGCATTTTCATTATAGTTACAAAAAAAACAAAACAATTGTTAGCTCTGCTGTGTCTTTCCTTGGTGCAACTGCTTGTGGTGCAGCAAGACGTTTTGCTTCTAATGATGTCTGGGCAATCCAAGCGTTCGTGTCGTGTAGCTAGCTGTAAATGTATCAGTTGCAAAAAAATTGTACATGCCAGAGAAGCAAATGCAATCAATATAGACTGTATTTTATAAATCCTTCAGTTGAACTGCTTAAGGTGGCGGTCCCACTCCGGCGGCACGCGCTCGGCATTTTAGTCATTGTTTGCGGACGCACTGTGCTTCCTGCGCTCATTGGACAAATGTGAACTTTATTTCGTTGGAAAGCTTACTTTGTGCGCTTTCCAATGATACCTAGTATTATCGCCTAGCCTGAAGCGTGGGAGCAAAAAACGGCGTTTTTGCTGTACTAGTCTCCGCTGTACTGCCATTCCGACTAAACTGTTCAACATAACAAAATGAAATTTGCTGTGTCTTTAAATGAAATGTCATACAAGGTTTCTATGAAGAGAAATTGCGTGTAAAGCAATTAGAAATTTATGTAGGAGCCAATAAAAATGGGCAAAACTACAAAAGTTTATGAATGAATATCTTTTTTCCTTTTAAATTCAGGACAACAATATTTAGTGGTTTTCTAGGCTACAGTGTACTTATCATATATGCAAAGTTGTTTTGTGTTCTAATGAACAGTTTGTGAGGTATTATTACTTACATTTGGCAATTTATGACTATACTTGGTCACGCATTACCGGCGACGGGACAAAACTATTCCAGCTGAAACTCTGAAATTTTCAATAATCAAGCAGCAAGCCCTTATCTCAATTTCTATGAAGAGAAAATTGGCTTATGTTAATTAGGGAATCTACAGGGGAGTAGTGAATTTAGCTAATTTATCTGCTTACCAGGTCCGTGCAAATTGACATTCTTTTTCATGTAAACGCTAATTCACAACAATTGTTGCACATTACTATAACCATACAGTGGCATGTAACTACTAACATTCACGAGTTTTACTAAGCAGTGCTTGAAACAGAAGATTTTAAATAAATAATAAATCTCACAGGCGATTTTCGGTGGTAGTGCCATCTGTGCAAAAAAATATCAAGCTGTTTCACGTCAGTTCCAACGTTTGTCAAATCTGGCGCCACTAAACATTACAAAGCGGGCAAAACGCGGAGGGAATTCTTTCTCCAGGTTTGAGTGTTTGGCTCAGTCTAGTCACGGCGCCTCCCCCACTTCCTTCAAGCACACGTGTCTGCAACCACGCCTTCAATGTAGTCGCACACGAGTTCACTAACTTGTGGCTGCGGGGAGAAAAATAAATAAATAAAGAAGAAAGAAAGAAAGAAAGAAAGCGCCGTGCACGGTAGATCATGAGTGCATGCCAAATCGCTAGCAGGTTAGGCCATTGTGCCAAGGAGAATTGCAAATTGCCCTCGCCCCCTGTATTTTGCAGGCTCGTAGGACGATATCGGGAAACTTGCTTTCCCCTCGTGGCGAGGTGCGACGTGTGTGGCAGGGTACTGTGTTTGACTATTGTACGCGACGCCGGTGGAACGATAGGATTAGCAGCAAACCATGAGCGAGCCTTACAGACTGCAGCGAAAAGTGCTGATGGGTGCGGGACCTGCTGCATTCCAAGCCGCGTGCTACTAAACAAATGTCATGTGTTCCGACGCCCAGTGAAGTTTTGAAACACGTGATTTCCAGTAGGTGCTTTTCTCGTTGAAAGATATATCGTATTTATCCGCCTAATCATCGCACTCGCATAGTGGTCCCACCCCCGGTTGTCATCGAAAGTATTGTTAGGCGCCCTCGCCTCCGTTCTCCCCTCTCAGTAGTGTCGCCTCTCAGTAGCTTCACGGTTGTCATCGAAGGTCTTGATAGGCGCCCTGCGTTTACATGCTCCGCGAGAGTCGACTAGCGCCCGTAAATCTACCCTCGCCTGGCGCATTGCATTACCGCTGTTTACATGAATGCGATGCGCTAGAAATGCGATGCGACACTGTCGCATTCATGTAAACGGGGCTTACGCTAGACAGTTACTGCGGTCCGTAGCAATTTCCTTCCCTGTCCTTTATTTATCTTTATAGGCACAAAGCAACAGTGACCATTTCAAGACTAGAGCCTTCGTTTAGCGGGTCCGTACTTTGAAGTATGCTAAAGAAATACTCTTGGAAGAGAAAGAAACAAAACTTGTTGACGATCAACGACACTCAAGGTTCTGCAGTGAGCACTGGTCTGCAGGCCATCTGCCTGGACGGCTTTCGAAGCAGCGGCCCGCGCTCACCTGACGGCTACGTCACAAGTGGCAGTGGCCAACGACTAATAGCCACCATCATCGGGATTGACGATTTTACAAAGTTTGAGCGAGCTATTGTTGAAAGTATCAGTGGGGAGAAAGCCACCACGCGCAGCAACAAAACAACAATGGTGCGAGGGACAACTCGTGAAAAGAAGGGGGGAGGGGGACTTTTCCTCAATTCGGCGAATCACCTGTCGCCGCGTCGCAAGAGGGCCATCCCGGGGCATGCTGCGACGGCGAAGAGCAGATTTTTTTTTTTTCGCTTTTTCCAAACATGACTGAGTGGCGTCGCCTGGTGGGAGAATCTGAACTACACGCAAGATGGCGACAGTGATACCTCCACCTTAAGCAGAAAGTAGATATGCGTGAAAATCAGATGATTGTGCTGATGCTTAGCAAGAGCAAGGTAACATAACATTACTGATTCAATATTTTCTTTTACTGAAAGACTAGTTGCTGGTGTCCTTCTGGAGCTGAGAAGAGATCTGCTGCCTGCCATGAGGCCATGTCTCTCAAGTTACCGCAATATTGTTGCCTTCAAAGTAAGTGGATTTGTTTCTCTCAGCATTTTACTACCAACCTGCATCATGGCAATCCACTTAGCTGTGTAGGTGATCACTGTTAGTGACATTGGAGTGCTGGTGGACAAGCACCCTTTGAATGTTACAACACACAGCTGTAGCAATATGTGAAGCTGTTGCATGAATGTTTGAAGCTGTTGCATGATGCATGAATATTTTTTAAAATAAAGATGCCACGTAGCTGGACAAAACCAAGTTACTATTACGTTTGCCATTGCTTGGAGATACTGAGAATATTCTTTGCATTCTGCCTAATTAGATCATTAGTCTTAATTAATCAACCTCTCAATTACTCTAATGAGATGAAAAGTGTAAATGAGGAAATTGTAGAACACCATGACTCCCGATACAGCATCCTGTTGTGCAAAAAGTGCTACATAAAAGTGTTCTTCCGAGCAGGAAAGAAGCTCGCGAATACACATAAAATTGCCGCATGAATGGCCGCTCGAGGCTCTTTGCGTGTATTCGTGGCTTTCTTTCACGCTCAGAAAAACTTTCATGTAGCACGTATTTCATGTGATTATAATATTTGAGAAGTTGATTAAATAATTTACACTTAATTATGCAATTAGGCAGAATGCAAAAAAGTGAGTATCTCCAGGTGATGGCAAACTTTACCTTGGTTGTGCCCAGATACGTAGCATTTGCATATTTTCAAACCTTTGTGTGTTGGGACACCCCGTATAAGCCAGATTTGTTTCTCCAAGTTAATATACTGATGACATTCGATTGTGGTCTAGCAGGCAAAAATGCTAAACAGGAAGAAATTTTAATTTGCTCTTGATAGGTTGTTCAAGCAAATCAACCAAGTTGTTACGCGTGAAATGCGGCATTTGTAGGTGTGTTCTGCAACACTGCAGCCCTGTAGCCCTAAATAACTTTTGAGTAAAGTGCTACTACTATAATTTCTCTAAAGCATGCAGCAAGGTTCAGGATTCCAGGAGGCTGGCATCAAGAGAGATCTATTTATATGAATTTCATATGTGAAAATGAAGTGTTATTGTTTGGATGACTGTATAAACTTATGCTTTAATTCCAGTCTTGCATGAGGCAGACTTGGACGGGAAAATTGATTTCTTTTGGGCGATGTGGTACAAATGCATGGGGTAATGCTTGTATGCATACACATTACATCCCTATTGCTTAGCCAAGGGGTGCCCCTGCGTGTTAAAATTTACAGGGCTCAGATTGAAGAATGTCAACTTTTGTAAAATCAGCTACACCTTTTAGATTATGAGATTACAATTATTGCATACCGTCATAGTGTGGTATATGGGCTGAATGTTTTTCACTTTGTCTATAAAACCCTGCACACTGCGGTATCATGAAAATTTATTTTATGTAAAACAAGCCATGCTGCTTGCCGATTTAAGGCAAATATAAGGCAACTTTTCTAGGAATGTTTCTGGCCTTGTAATGTACTTCATGTTATATTCTTTAAGACTATAAAGCAGATTGTTCTTCTGTACATTTTCTGGAAACTTAAACTGCGGTGATCTAAACCACTTGGCAACAATGCTGTGATCGCTACTGCGTGTGGAGCAAACGCAGCTTTGCCTTGTTCAATTGTGTCGCGGGCACTTCTGAAGCGCTGCCTATTTAGTAAATAATCTTGGTGGCATGGAAGCGCCATCTGCTTCTATGCATTGCTTTGTTTTCTTGTGGCATCACGGTCACATAATCGTAATATTTTTTTTTCGTTTTCTGAGAGTCTCATATTGCCCCCCCCCCTCATCATGCTGTAATTGTGGTTGCATTATTTATGTGCAAATATTTATGTATAGATGACCACTGCTCCAAGTTTCATTTTATGGCAAAGTAAGCTACGAATACCCAAGGAATTATGTATAGCAAAATACCAAAGTCAAATTGCCGAACACAACCAAGCAGACTCAGTGCACAGTCTCAAACCAGATTGCATTGGTCATGCAAAGGTGCACAGCATACCTCTTTATTACTTGCTGAACAAGCTGTGAGAAAATTGAATATTTATGTTTGCTTCAATTAAGTGCTGTCAGCCATTACTTCTGCCCTCGGCAATTGTGGACTATTATCACGGCTTTTCTTTTTCTAACTCATTTTGCTTATTATAGAGGGATTACTGCCTGTGTTCATAGGAAATAAATCACATGGGCAATCAAACGCCAAGAATGTATAAACTTGGAACATTGATTGTGCAGTTTGATGGTTCAGAATAAGTAGAAATACAGCATAAACACTTAACTTTTACTTGAAACAACAATAGAGCAACAATAAAGCTGTAGCCCCTGTGCCAAGTAAATTTCAATTCTGCTTTTTGCATCCTATCAGAGCGCTGGTAACATGTTTCACATTTCTGTCAGCCAACTAACCTGTCTTGTAACAGTAAAAATGTGCCAACTATATTTTTTAACAACATGCTAGAATATGCAGGCAGTTCGCTTAGAAAACTAAAGCCATAGAATCAATACAGTGATGCGACTTTCGGTTTTCATGTTGAGAAAAGTAAGGTGGGAGCTGTTTCCAATGTTCTGACTAGATAGCAAAGCTAGCATAAAAAGTTGACCACTGCGCTCTACTATGGGGGGCTGGATAGCGCATTGAGCGCCTTCGACTGAAGCCATTGTCCCAGAAGTTGGTACTTCACGACTTTGCTGTGGCATTTCACCTGCACAGGAGTGCGGCATTCTGCTATAATGCTTGCCCTTTGTGCCGCAAGCTACCGAAGCAGTCCAGAGAAGTATTTCGAGAAGACGTCCAGAATTTTCCATCACAGCACTGACAGCATCGCTAACATGAGTGGCGCGTGCTGAAAACACTTGTCAATCAGAAAATGCTTTCTGTAAGAAAAACTTATCACGTACGGGTTCAGAACATCGTAACAGCTCTCACCAGACATGTGGAGACATCGCCTAGATGTGGAAAACCACGAAGAAAAATTTTTATGGCAGCAATATTGTGCAACAGCACACACTAGTAAGTGCAGCGTATGCCCTACTTTTGGGACAAGCCGCTGCACGACACTGCATTTCTGCTGGCTTCATCTACCCCTGGCTCTGTGGGCAGCGAAGCGGCATCCAGCAAAACATATTAGAGATCAGTGGTGCACATAGTATTTTGTGTCCCCTTTCTCGATGCCAGCTGAACACACGGTAACTGTTTCCAAAGCAGAAAAACTAAGAGCAAGGGCTCTGTACACATTGCATCGTAAAGTGGCTGATGCTTGGGCAAAGCAAATACTGTGCATGGTAGATTTGTGTGAGGCAAGCTAGGAGTCAAAAAGCCTGCTGCATACTAGGAAATGACCAACATATTGTTGCATGGTGAAATTCTTTTTTTATTCCTCATCACTCATTTGTGTAGGGGAGACGGCTCTCACAACTGGAGAAGCCTGGGAAGCATGCAGTACTCCACAAAACCGGTTTCAACGTAAAATGTGTCAGCATCATAATTTCATGGCTGCAAGAGTGAGCCCAATGGTAAACACATCTGAGTGTTCATTATGTCATGCATTATCCACTTTATCTGCACAACAAAGCTGATATTGCCTTTAGAGAAATTGTAGATGTTGTGAGCTTGCATTTCAGAACGCACAACAAGCTTAACACGTACAACACCAGAACAATTCGTTGCGAATTTCGGATCAGGAATCTTCGAAGCACGATTTGTTTAGTGGTGTTAAGATTCTGCTTAAGGTTGTTGATTATTACATTCATATAGTGTTCAAGCATTGCTGTAACAACATTCTTCGCTTGGAGTACATAGTAAGGGTGTACTCCACATGAGCTGGTGGCATTTTGCTCCATATTCAAAAACTGGTTTCTTCTTCAGTTGAGATTTTCAAGTTTGCATTCTTTATTAGCTGTTGTATGTAACCTATCCTAAATGTTTGAATAGTGAACACGTGACCTTTTTGATTGATTTTGTGGATTGTACACCCTTGCTGCAAACAATTTGAGATGATAACTGTTTCCGCCTTAATGAAAAATAATTGCTTGAAGCAGCCATAGCCACCAATAATACTAGCATGACACGATTATGAAAATTGTGGTATTGTCTGATTTATAATGTTTTTAAACATATGGAGCTCTGCCTGTGGTGTAAATGGGTTCCTGATATCCATTCGTGATGCAAGAATTTGAAGAATAAACTGAAGCAAGAATGTTTACTTACTTTTCAAGAGAAGCTCATGGCAATTTCCTCATGAAAAGTAAATAACTAGAAATAACTTTACTGAGCTGAGAAAAGTGCTACAATTGTCTCATTCGAATAGTGCCATATACAGAAGCTACAACAAATGTTTACTATTTTGGTTACATTTGTATATATGGTCTTGTTACGTGTTGCAAGCTGCATTCAGAATGGCCACAGCTCAGTCATGATTGTGGCATTGTGCAATGAAGTACCGCTAGCATCACCCGGAAAGTGTCGCAAAGTTACAAATACAACTTTAAATGGGTTCTTTTAGGAAAAAAGACTTAGCTCAGAAAATTATCCTTTTTTATGCAGCCTGTCGAGACAAGGTTTCTTTACATGGCCATGGCGCTCAAGGAAGAAACCGAGACTGTAGACTGCCAACGTTCATTCCTGTTCCGGCAAAGACGGGCCAGCAGTAACCAGCAGGATTTTACAAAGTGAACTCATCACAGCTTGAGCCACTCCATGCCACAAGCAGTTGCTCCTCGAGCCACTGTGCAAAGGTTCCTTGGGGCACAAGTCCAACTCAGCGCCACAACCTTCTGCAGTTTTTCTACCTACTTAGCTAACCAGGTGGGTCAAAGATGGCAGAGGGAAAGGGAATCACAGCTTTAAGCATAGAACCTGCTCAAGCTTAATGCAGTTTGAGAGTGAACAGTGAACGAGAAATAGGTAGAGAGAAATAGGACACCTCTTCTCCCTCAGAGAATTGGCAGTGAAAAAAAAACTGCTTATGAAGGCTTGAATATTGGTCGGAATAATTTGGCATAGGTAGCATAATGACTATGAATGTTTCTGGCTAAGGTAGTGGTAGTAGGCTGAATAATCAAGGAGTTTAGATATAGATTAGAAAACAAATTTCATTACACTACCAGAATTTTAAATCATCCCAATAATTCTTTTAATTGATGGTTTATGCGTGTTGAGCAACAATGCTTCTTGATGCCTGCTTTTTGCTGAGATCATTCTTATGCTGCATAATTCACCTGTTCAAGTTCCATGTTTCTCCCGTCCAAGCAAATTTACATTCATCACAAGAAAATGTATAGATGATTTCCAGAAACTTGCTGATTAAATGACAGAGCAGCATGGCACCCCAGGCTTTCTTAGATGTGCGTTCAAGAGCCTCAGATCTCGTGAATGTTAGACATACTCCTGCTGAGCAAGTTCTTGGTATCATCTACAAGGTCATTTCAGAATATGAGTTTGCTTAAGTTGGAGAAACAGTCAATCGAAGACATGTCAAGCGATATATATCGCTGTCGATGCATCTACATTCCAACTGAAATAAAAGTAAATATAGCACCAAATGCAAGAATTATTGGGATGATGCCATTCTTGCAGTGGAATGAAATCCTTCTTCTAATCTAAATATGCAATCCATTATAATTCACACTACTAAATACTTCTAAAGGGGTTGCGTCGTGAATTATGCATGTTGTATTCCGTATTTTCTTACTATAAGACCCAACGATGCTTAAACAGCAGAGAAAACATTAAGAGCTGAGTACTTAATACATTATATTGCTCCATAAATCAGTTTCCCTGCCAACCTCAGCGTCCCGCGCTAATAATGTTTGGGAGAATGTGTGAAACAAGGCACCTGACCCATAGGGTAGTGCTGTTCACTTTGTTTTGGAATGAAGGTCATACTGTACATGCATGTGATAGGCATACGTGTCTTTACCTTTAAAAAAAGGAAGCAAAACTGCGAGTCTGCCTAAGTGGAACAGATTCATTTAAAAAAAATGTTTTGTGCATAAACAAACAAGGACGAAGAAAAGGAGCAACACAAGCACGATCGCGTTCTAACAACTGGTTTTATTTTCGAAGAACCATTTACTTAAGAACCCAGATCTGTGCTATCCAGTCAACACAACACATCAATAGCGTATATAACAACACTTGTGATAAAATGCCACGGATAAGCGCGACCCGGTCAACATAAAAACAGCAATGCGCATTAAACAAGCACTTAAGATGGAAAAGACAGGAGCGAATATAGCAGTCAAACAGAAGGATGACTGATGCATTTTTCCTTCTTTAGTTTTGCAATCCAGTGCGCTTCCACAATTTCTCTCGCGATTTGATTTCGATGCCTAAACAATATGCCGGTGCTTCTAAGTCAAGGTGAGCACGCATGTTCTTGACAAAGCATAGCCAAATGCTTACTAGGGCCAGCTTTCAGACTGGACAAGTGTTCCCTTAGTCTCGTGTTAACGCATATTGCAGTCTGCACTACGTACACATGACCTCATGTCATAGGAACCTGATACACAACTTTCTTCGCGCAATGAAGAAATTGGCTCTCACGTGGATTTTTAATACTGCATTCTTTCTTTGCATCACCCTTACTTTCGAACTTGCTTTTTATCCTAGAACACACACTACCTCTTGTTTTTAGCCGAAAGCACCACTTTTACTTCGCAACTCCCAGCCACCTTTTTAAGTCTGTGTGAAAGGCCATGCACATACGGAATCACTGAAACCTTGGAAGCTAATTCTTTCTGGCTTTGTTTTTTTGTGCATAGTTCTTTATCCTGTTTAAGTTTTTCATAAGTCTAGCACATGACACCAGCATCACAGCGAGCAGGCACCTACCCGGCCTCTCAACCGATCAACTTGCTCAAGAAAGGCAATGTTTACTGTGCGGTAACACGACTTCAACAATGCTGACCGGCAACATGAAATGACTATGCCATTCTTCACAAGCCTGGAATGGTTTGAGGCATAGTTCATTAGCGGTTTTCCAGCTCTGGGCGTGAATGACCAACACACATGTTCTGGTAGAATTTCTAACTTGTTATAAAGGAACTGTAGCTTGTTATCTACCGGTACTTCTGAAGTAAAAGTCAAGCCTTCAATAGTAGTAGAAGCCTTTGACTCTAGGCAAGGGCTTAAATTTTAATTTGCAAGTACTGGTAGATAAGAAGCTACAGTTTCTTGTTAACAAGCTACATGAACTATGCCTCAAGCAATTCCAGGCTTGTAAAGAATGGCACAGTCATTTCATGTTGCCACTCAGCATTGTTGAAGTCGTGTTACCACACTGTAAACATTGCCTTTCTTGAGCAAGTTGATCAGTTGAGAGAGGCCGGGTACCTGCTCGCTGTGATGCTGTTGTCACGCGCTAGACTAATGAAAAAACTTGAACAGGATAAGGAATTATGCACAAAAAATTTAAGGCAGAAAGAATTAGCTTTCAAGGTTTCAGTGATTCCATATGTGCATGGCCTTTCACACAGACTTAAAAAGGTGGCTGGGAGTTATGAAGTAAAAGTGGTGTTTTCGGCTAAAAACAAAACAGGTAATGTGTGTTCTAGAGTAAAAAGTAAGTTCGAAAGTAAGGGTGATGCAAAGAAGAAATAGTATTAAACATCCGCATAAGAACCAATTTCTTGATTGTGTGAAGAATGTTGAGTATCAGGTTTCTATGACATGTGGTCGTGTGTACGTAGGGCAGACTGCAAGATGCATTAACACAAGACTAAGGGAACACTTGTCCAGTCTGAAAGGTGGCCCTAGTAAGCATTTGGCCATGCATTGTCAAGAACATGCATGCTCACCTTGTCTTAGAAGCACCGGCACATTGTTTAGGCAACGAAATCAAACCGCGAGGGAAATTGTGGAAGTGCACTGGATTGCAAAACTAAAGTAAAAATGCATCAGTCATCCTTCTGTTTCATTGCTAGATAAAGAGAATTCGCTCCTGTCATCTTATCTTTAACATAGTTTCATCTTAAGTGCTCGTTTTATGTGCATTGCTGTTTTTATGTTGACGGGGTCGCGCTGTTGATGTGTCCTGTTGATTGGATTGAGCAGATCTCTGGGTTCCTAAGCAAATGGTTCTTCGTCCTTGTTTGTTTGCGCGCAGAAAATTTTTTTAATGCAAAGAGTTTTTCAAAACTGTAAGGAAGTTTTTACTGTGTGCAGTTTAAAAAAAGAAAAAAGCTTCACAGCTGTTACTAAATGCACTCTCCAGAGCTTTACACTATGCAGCTCTACTAGTTTACACAGAATACACTTCACGTCTCGTCACGGCCCAGGTGGCTATTCAGGTTTTTCAAAGGTGTTTCATTGTATGGGACGGCACATACAGCATCACTTATTTCCAAGATATTGCATTCCAATTCTGTCATATGAGATAAATTCATTAGAGAGTTTTAAATTGCCCTAAATGTATTACAGCTGTGGACCAGTACACTGGCAGTAGCTTGCAGTAACTATAGCTTGTGGAAATAAATATAATTGCAACTGCCATGTTATGTGTACCTGCTAGTGCACAGGCATCGGCCACAGAAATCTTTAGGGTACACTAGTTTCTTCTATTTTGGAGTACGCATCCTCCACCAGATTAAAATGTGAAGTGGATTGTCATTTGCGGCGTATACTCCTGTGTAAACTTTATAACCATTTCTCCTCATCTGCTCTACAGATCATTGTTGCTACAACTGCAAAAGCAGGGTGCCTGTTTACAGCACCTGTAGAGAGCAAAGTCGGCGAATCTTGAATGAATAATCATATAATTTTAGTATTTTCCCACAAAGTTAACACTTTGTGTCTTCCACTGTGGTGTTTTTCAGATTCTAAGGTTGGCACATGTGCACAAGGTTTCACTACAGTATGTCATTTTGCAGGAAAAAGTGTATTTGCGCGTGATGTTCTGCTGCACAGAATGTCATGAGTTTTCTTATGTGTCGGTCACCATCTCGCAAACTGCTCCTTTCGGAGTTGGAAGGCAACATTAATGCGAAGCACATTTAATGTTCGAAAAAAAAGGATGTGCCCTCTGATCCCCTTATTTCGATGGGGGCGAAATGCGAAAACACCCGTCTACTTAGATTTAGGTGCACGTTAAAGAGTCCCAGGTGGTCTGAATTTCCGGAATCCCCCACTATGGCGTGCCTCATAATCAGATCGTGGTTTTGGCACGTAAAACCCCACAATTTAATTTTTTGATCTCCTTATTCTCCTCACTTGATGCCTAGTGTTCTAATAGCATGATCGACACGATGAGCATCAATGTGATGTGCAATTATTGTGTATTGGGGGCCAGGGTACATTCATTTTAGCAGCTTTTTCGGTTGACTTGAATCAGTATTGTAGAATGCTGTTTGCTTCTTTTACTCATTGTTACCAAATATCACTTTTGACTGCTGCAACAAGTATAATGTTGTTTGCTAGCACTCCTGCCAACCAATATAACTTGAAGGCATCTGTGATAAAAAAAACAGCTAATGATTTCCCAAGAGCTAAGGTCCAGTGAGACCAATAAATTTTAAGCTAATACCTGTGGATGGTACTGCTGAATGAATGCCCATCCAGTAGGACTGTCCATACCATTTTCTTCCATAAAATTACATTGAAGATTTGAACAGAATCTGAACATAGACTTGTCTGCAAAGTGATCCATTTCCTTATCCAAGTAATACAGCTTCAGCAGGAAGACTGAAACTTCAAGTCGTCAGTAGTGGCATGAACATACAGTAAACAGTGCTAAACTTTTCCCTATCTTGCACCTTTTATCATTTCCCGTCCCATTTTTTTTTCACAGGCTGTTCTTTACTATTTATGGTCATACCCAGTTTAATTTGGTGTCCTTACTTATTTAATATTTGACCAATATCTTTTTTTCTTTATCGGATCTTGATGAAATGTTTATTGATAACGTACCTTCATTTGCCATTTCCACTGATCTTAACCAGACACATCATGTTACAAAGTTTATTTTGCCTAATTCTTCATTGCTTTTTTTGCCAAATGTCCAAACAGTTTATTTTAATTCCTATGTTGATTTCTGGGAAGAATAGGTCTACTAGGTCTACAGATCGTTTTCTGTTTAGGTCATCCCTACTCATTGTAACAACTTACAGCAGTGCCCCTACACACTCCATCACAATCACTGCGAAACACACCCTTCATACCTTTATTTTAACACTTTAGTTTCTCTTGACCTACTATATGCACCAGATGAGGGTAGGGGCGAGTGAGCTATGCACATCCAAAACCTCTGCCAAGGAAAACAGTTGCTGCCCTGATGACACGTATCTGTCGAAATGTTGGCTACAGCAACATCCCTTGTTTTGACAATGTTGAACCACGTTCATGGTTTTTTAATACTTCAGTTACCGCTTTGTTGTGTTCTGTGATTGTCTTTTGTTGCCACTTCCTTTAGGATGGAAATTCACCAATATTATTTGTTTCTCCTAACAGCAGCAAGTTTATCCTTGCAAGGCATTTGCGAACAGCTTTCACCAGGAAACAGTGCAAGACGAGTGGTCGAAGAAAATAAAATTGCTTCTGTGATCTAAAGTACTTGATGAATAAAATTTTGCACTTATTTGTATATATGTCGTGCAATTCATTCATATCACAAAAAGCAAAGTGTTTGATCTTTTGAGCTATTTCAATGTGTTGGCCAGACAGTTTTCTCCATAGCGACCTGCTGCTTCTGCAATGAGCTGCATTCATGACATTTGCATTAAAGGATATGTACTATCGGGGACAAAAGTGCCCAGGACGTGCGAGTGTCGACCAAATTGCATCTCTGCACTATCAGCCGCTATCATCTGCGTTGCAGACCACTTTCCGAATGCAAATGTTAGCGTGGCTGATCCCAGCAGAAAGTGCACCAATAAAATTCGGTCGTCATTCGCACATTTTGGGCGCTTCTGTCCCCGATAGTACATTCTCTAAATAATCAATATGCTCTGTAAAACATAATGCATGAAACACCTCTATTTTAACGATTGGACCGTATAGTACAGATTTAGCATACGGAGCCTTTTTATTTCTGAGTACGGAAACACCTGTATGTTAACGGTTGGACCGTATAGTAGAGATTCAGCATACAGAGTCGTTTGTTTTCTGGATACAGAAACACCTGTACTTTAACGGTTGGACCGTACAGTACAAATTCAGCATACGGAGCCTTTCGTTTCCTGGATACGAAAACACCTGTATTTTAACGGTTGGACCGTATACTACAGATTCAATATACAGCGCCTTCCGTTTTCTGAATACGGAAAGCACCTGTACATTAACGGTCGAACCATACGATTCAGCATACAGAGTCTTCCGTTTTCTGAATACATAAGCACTCGTATTTTGTAATACGGTCTCTATTTTTACGGTTGTCCGTTCTACGGAAATGACAGTTCTTTACTTACGGAAAGTGTTCGGTCACAAATTACCAGCAGATTTGCTGTAAAACCAAAGCAATTTTTTTACAGTGTAGCTAAAACGCAGACCGCTCTAAAAGTGCTTCTTTTTTCGGCGCATAAAATTTCCATAAACCGCGTTAGACTTGTGCGATAAGTTTGGGTATGGCGATTCAACATTCGGGCTGATGTAAAAAACGGCAAAACGGATTCGAAAACTGCTTTTTTTTTCAATATAGACATTGTTTTAAATTCTGTGCTGAGCTTACACTCCTCACTTATTCTCAGTGCAGCACAGTGGTTCGAATAAAACGCCCCGTATTGCAAGTTACATGATATCAGAATGCTGCAGACATCCATATATTCTTGGAAAACACAGTTTGGAGCCTATAAGCAGTAAGAAAAAAAAGAGAAAAAGAAGAGAGAAGTATGGTCACGCCCCGGACACTAGGGTCAGTTTCGTGTTCCGGCCAGTGATGGCGCCACAGTCGATAGTTGAAGTCCACGCAGACCGCCAAGAGCGCTGCTTTGGTTAAAAAATGTACGTTGCCGCCAATTTCGAGCCTGATAAACTGTTGTTACACAAAATTTTATAAAATGTAGAACAAAAAAATCAGGAATTACCGCTTGATGACTTGGCAATGCAAATATAGATTTACACAAAGTGGCCGAGCCCAAACTCGAGACAGCTCCGGCCATGTTCACGCCATGCGCGGCTTCAGGCCTTCTTTTTTTCATCATCGTTTGTATCAGTAGTCCAGCAGGCGTCATTTACTCTTGCTAAGTGATTTGTGAGAACGCATGCGAAATAAAACTAGCGGCCATGCTGCAAGCTACTGAATACCTATATCAACTTGAGGTAAGATAAGACGTTGATCGTATGAAGCTTAAAGTTTCACTTCGTGCAGGCTGCAGGGTGCCATGTCTATTCCTTCAGTAGCTACTCCGCGGCTGCATTTATATTTAATTCTACTAAGCTCTAACAAGCAATTTTGTTAGGGTAATGACCCTCAGAATGTGTATATATTGACGAAAATTATGTTCATTTTTTATTGTGTAAGAAAAAGTAAAAAGCATTCCAACATATAGCCATCGCAAGGCAAGATTGCAAGTGATCGCACCGCAACGCAGTGATCGACATGCAAAAAGCGCTGGTGTCAGATGGAACACGTGCCGATGCTCGGGCACTGATCTATTGCAGCCCAGTAATTAATTGGCGACAGCTACCACACGCTGATTGCATTCCCGGCGCTTTCTGCTTGTCATTGAGGATATACGAAATAATGTCTACCTTTCGTAGAGTTATATGGCCTGCGAATGTTGCATGAAACACGACAGCACTTATTTATGTGTTTAGTATACTTGCTCTCTACTGAATAAATGTAGAAATAAACGATCATATACAATGGCAGCATAACCGCACATTGCTCATGTATTTACACAAAACACGTAAATAAATGTTGCAAAAGAGAACTTGTGTTACACTTCTGGCATTTGCCCCATCCGGAGTACCCCACTACCGCGTGTCTGAAAATCAAATTGTGGTTTTGGCGCGTAAAACCAGAAAATTTTATTGTAAGAAAGCAGTGGCGTGAAAAAAAAAACGGCAACAAAGAATGTATAGAGCAAGGAACGTTGAGTTAAAGAGAAGTGAATATGTCGGTAACAGGAAATTGAGTTCGGGTACGCAGAAGCGAAGACTTTTGCAATACGGTGTTTTGCAATACATTTCTTCAATGCGAATCGCATGAGCGTCGGCATTCATCAGGATATTGATTCTGGCACATTTCCTTTAACCTTAGTGTGTTTGCAGTGAGTGTTAGCATAATTTCTTCCCACTCATATGAATTGACTTGTTGATTTTATTCATCGTCATGGTATTCTAGAAGTGTTTTTTAGTTCTCGTTTTTTTATTCTCACAGACGAAATACGTAACGACGGTATTGATGTGAGTGATGCGCTGTGTTTACTATTACCGAGTACCATTATCGCGGGTATATAAAATTAGAATATATTAACCATCTGCTTTGTAACGTCACATCTTCTCGACTGCCAAGAGTCTATTTATTTATTTTTTGCTTAAGGTGCACATCGAGCCATCGAAGCATGTGTTGAAAGGCCCGTGTCAAGTATAGTGGTAGCGTCGTCTGCTACACGGTGCGGCGCATAGAAGCCGACGAGAAAGAGGTTTGAAGGAGTGCGCGTGGCACGCGGAATTCGGTGCATGGACAAGAAAAGGAAAAAAAATGAAACCCTGAAGACGAGCTGACGTATAGTCTCTTTGTATCAAGGCTTGTCCGTCCCCGACGACGAAGCCTGCTCTTTCCTTCGAAAAGGCTTTCGTCTTTACATTTGGTGCCGAAACCCGGGAGCAGGACTTCGACTTGGATGGGCCATGGAGCGCTTGAAGAAGATGCGTGCAGGTCGAAGAGCTCAGCAGACGCGACTTGTGAAAGAGATTAGTGACCTCATTGAAACCAACGAGTTCCACCTGGCGACGCTCCGGACTATCAATCAGCGTCTCGAGAAGAGCACGAATGAGCTTCATGCCGAGATGTCTGACGATGAGGTCGCAGCCGACTACGATTCCGTACTGGAATATGAAGACCAGGCCGCTGGCGCCCTGGGACTGCTGCGACACCATATTTTGGAGCTGTCTAATCCTCCGACCACCGGTACAGGTGTTCGTGTAGAGCCGCCGCCCATACAACCTCCCAGCACGCTGCCTTCTGGCGAGAACGGTCCCCAAGTGAGTGCCCCTGCCGCACTTGGACCAAGACTGCCCAAATTGGACCTCCTGAGATTCGATGGATCAACGATGAAGTGGCAGTCGTTTTGGGACGTGTTCCGCCACAACGTGCATGAGAACTCCCGTCTCAGTGACATCGTGAAGTTCCAGTATCTCCGCTCTCTTCTGGACAGCCCGGCAGCAAATGCTATCGCAGGGATCCTTACTACCGAGAACAGTTACGCCGATGCCATTGAGATTCTCAAGGAACGTTTCGGGAACGCCAAGATCATCGAGGCAAAGTACCTTGAGAACCTGCGTACCCTCACTCCGGTGAGCTCTTCGACCCATGTCACGGGATTGCGGAACCTGTACGATTTAGTACAGGTGAATATAAGAGGAATGAGAGGTCTCGGAGTTCCAGCGTCGTCGAATGCAGCAATGCTCGGCGAAGTTTTAACGAAAGCCATCCCTCAAGATGTCATGGTAAATTACCATAGACACAGAAGCCTTAAGGCAAATGACGATCGGAACTTAAGGCCAACAGCGGAGGAAGACCTTGAAGATCTCCTGCAGTATTTTCGCGGCGAGGTTGACTGCAGGGAGAGAACAGCTCACGGTCTATTAGAGGGATCCAGCAGACAGTACCTGCTGCCCGGATGCGGTCGCCGACAGACACCCGCGTCATCGGCAGCAGTGCTTAAGAAGAGTGCCACTGAAACGTGCGTTTTTTGCGAGAAGTGTCATGCAACATCAGAGTGTGACTCCTCCTTGGACCACAACGAGAAAAGGCGTCTGCTCATGGCAAGCGGCAGCAGTTTCCGGTGCACTACCAAGGGGCATCGGGCCCAGGATTGCCGCCGCAAGGTTAGTTGCACACACTGCGCTGGCAGTGTGTCTCATCTATGTGTTATAAGAACAGATCACAGGCGGTTACACCTGAACCAAAGCAGTCTCTGAGCAGCGCGTCGATGCATGCTACACAAGTAGGCAGCAAGAACCATTGCAGATTTGACACTGATATTCTACTTCAGACGTTTAGAGCATGGATGCGGAGCCGCAATCTTTGCTGCTATGTACGAGGCATTCTTGACAGCGACAGCCAACGTACTTTTGTTAGCCAAGAATTATCGCGCAACTGAAGCTCGAAGTCATAGATGAAGTCGACTTATGCATACGCGTCTTTGGCCATCAAAGTCCCAGCCGAACTGCTCGACGAAAGATTGTTAAGCTTGCACTGAAGAGTCAGTTTGACGGGACCCTTGTGGAAATTGAGGCTATTGAAATCCCGCACATTTGCGAGGATATTGTGGAGATTCCGCATGACAACGACTTTGTGAAGATAATAAATAGTCGTTGTAGGCCCCTCGCTGACGCGGTTGATTATCCTGGAACACTACAGGAACCAGGAATTAGTTTGCTAATCGGGGCAGACCAGAGTTGGAAAATATTAAGAGAAGAAGTGACATTGGATGAGGCCCACAAAGAACTGGTTGCTAGGAGATCGGCACTTGGATGGGTATTGCAAGGCCAAATTAGCAACGACAGATGTCTCAATCGACGGACGCAGACGAATGTGTGTGTGCTCCGTACTTCGTGTTGCATGGTCGACGATCTATCAACATCACTGCAGAAATTCTGGCAGCTTGAGAGTTTGGGTATAACTGATCAGCCAGATTCGTCTGAACATAATAATACTATTTGGAAAGAATTTAACAATGTCAAGCAGCGCGACAATCGCTACGAAGTAAGCCTTCCTTGGAAGGCGCTTGATGTCGAACCTAAAGACAACCGGATGGTAGCGATGAAAACGTTACAATGCCTTCTGCGCCTACTGTTCAAGAACGAAGACCTTCTACTTCAGTACGATACGGTGGTCACGCAGTATCTCAAGGACGGTCATCCAGAACCCGTACCTTCGCACGATACAGCCCAGAACAAGACTTATTACATGACACATCATGAAGTCATCAAGGAGTCTATCACGACTACTAAGCTACGGGCCATTTTTGATGCGTTATCGCATGCGGCCGGAGCGACATCCTTGAATGATCATCCAGAGAAAGGCCCCAACCTCAAGAAAGACCTGTTTAAAATGCTATCGCTTCGCATACATAAGATTGGATCGTTCACGACGTGGAAGCCGTTCATCCGTAATCGAGCCTCTGAAATGCAAGACCTAACAGTTCCTCCACTATGGAACCACTGCTCTGGAAGGGTCAACCCTGCCTACTTGATTTCCAGGGGAACGTCAGCGCGTTCGCTCTGTACCAACGACCTCTGGTGGAGAGGGCCAACTTGGCTAGCGACGCGGACCGCATTTCATCCGACAACAACTGTAGAGACCTGCCCACAACTTGTGATAGAAGAATGTGCGCCCGATACTGTCATGCTACATGCGTCAACAGAGCACCACCCTGCACTCTTCGACTTGAGCAGATATAGCTCCTGGACTCGCGTCCTTAGAGTGACCGCCTGGATCCTAAGGTTGGCCGATGGTTCCAGACGACTAAGACGTCAAAATGAAAATGTGCTATTGACTGAAGAAATTGCCAGAGCCGAAGTTTACTGGTATTCCTACAGCCAAACCCAAGCTTTCTCACCGGAAATAGCACCACTGAAAGCTTGGGTTTGGGTGTAGGAATACCAGTAAACTTCCGCTCTGGCAATTTCTTCAGTCAATAGCACATTTTCATTTTGACGTCTTAGTCGTCTGGAACCATCGGCCAACCTTAGGATCCAGGCGGTCACTCTAAGGACGCGAGTCCAGGAGCTATATTTGCTCAAGTCGAAGAGTGCAGGGTGGTGCTCTGTTGACGCATGTAGCATGACAGTATCGGGCGCACATTCTTCTATCACTTCTATCACAGCATGCACTTGTCATTTAGTTGAACAGTATGCATTCCCTCTGTAGTTCCTTAGAAGAATTTATTTTTGCAAGTTGTTAAAAAATAACCCATATAAATCAAAAGACAATTTCGGATTTCCGTGAAAGCAGTTAACAAAATTCCCACAGAGGGATAACAGGTGGTTAAAGCTCTAGAATTTTATTCTAAAATCAAGAATGACGACCGCAGTTTCACACTAATTTAGAAATAATAAAATGTGATCCGGTGCACAAATCATCAAGCTCTGACTGTACTTAGTATATGTTTCTTCGATCAGTTATTAATACGTACTCGAATAAATATGTGTAATAACTTTCAAGAATGGTAGCAAAGTCGCGAAATTTGGAAAAATCTTGAGATTACAAAAAAATAAACGTGCTCCATGTTTGTGATTCCACTACAATATACCGTGTAAAAACTCTACTAGCGAAAGAAAAATAATTATCTTCAGATAATGACCGAAAATCTCCAAATGGAGAGACCTTTGCTGATTCCTGGAGCAGTTGGTTCGACTGCAGCAATTTTACTTTCGTGGCGACTAGGCCAACATGAGTTCGCTGCTTCGATCTCGGCGCCAGCAAACTACATTTTCGGTGCACCCTCTCCGCGGCCAGGCTAATTCAGCGATATGGCGCCGCTGCTGATGTCCCTCACTTAAACAACACAGCGATGCTTAAATTAGGGTTCTTGGGCTAAAGAAAAACCGAGGTGTGCCGTGCCCCGTAGGAGGGCACAAATTGACAGGGAGGTACAGGCTCAACCCCATTCAAAGGTATGGGAGTGAACAGGTAAGAATAAATCATATTCTACGAATACTACCAGCTTGGTTAGTGACAAGAGGTAATATATTATCAATCACCTCACATTCACAGGTAAATTCTCTCCAAACACCCGAGGACTTTAAGGGGCAATAAGAGGGAAAAAAAGATTTTTGACATGTATTAGTAAATTTACCCATACAGTGGAACACCTCTGCAACGATTCCCCTGCAACGAAGTGACCTGTATAAGGAGAGAAATATTGTGTTCAGGTTCTATTGCAAGCGGTGCGGTGCGCGACCTTTACAACGAAGTGGCCAGTATAACGAACAAATTTGCAGGCCGCAAACACTTGACTATAAAAACGTTTGACTGTACACTACAATAATAGCAAAAATATCACGCTTTCCGTGAGAGGAGGCTTGATAAACCAGGAAAGACGCAAGAACGAACGACGGGTGACGACACCGCCTTGAAGTTGTCGCACCCAGTCGCCACGAAGTCACCGATTTCAACGCCACCGGCCCTTGGCGAATTAGCATTTGAGAAGTTTTCTTTGCGTATCATTGCACTGATTTCGCCCGGATCGGCTGGTTGGTCAGCAGCTGGTCGGTTTCTCGCCGAGTAAATTCGCGTTCACTTTAAACAAAACACTAAGCGCGTCCGACGGCAGGATTCGAAACTCGGCCCACATCGCAGCAGCCCGCTGCTCTAACCATTAAGCCACAACTGCACGTGCACTTGTCTCTTGGAAACACACAATTTCACTTCATTTAAGTGGGCACCACGTCTTGTTTGTGATAAGGATTTTCATGCAAAAACGTGGCGTTGGCCAAGAAGCGGGAGGAACATGTACCAACGCCAACTAGTTCTTTGAGATGATCGCCCCGTGTTGATGATCATTATAATTTTATTACTATGGCACATACCCCAAAGGGAGGATAGGCCAAGAAGCGCACCCATGTGTTAAACATAATTATGATGATTTCCATAAAATCGCACATACCCACAATGGGGAATTGGCCAAGAAGAGAATGGAACGTTTAAAATAAATAAGAAAGGAATCAAGAAATACTTACGTATATAATATTTGCGACATTGCCTAACTCGAGTACGCGACAGACATGCGCTCGCCAGGTTCAATTATGCGAAAGACGCAGGAATTAAATGGCCAAATTTTCAGCATTTCATTAACCGCTTCGCGAAACGTTCGCTTCACATAGATTCGAACATATTCGTTAGACCTGCAGAATTTTCTAACGGTGAATGTGTACCGAATTGTATTCTTTAAAACAACCAAAGAGCGAACTTGGCTAGTTTGAAGAACATTTACTGTACTACTGAGAGATCCATATACGAGAATATAGTTTGAAGTTATTGACCTCATAATGACATAACCAGCACTATATCGGCTCGAAAGACAATAGACGAAACTTTGGCCTTCATTTCCGCGTCTACTAATCAACCTATTACCCCGAAATAAACGCATGTGGAGTTTTCAGAGAACACCTTGTCAGTGTAAAGTGAGTCAGTGTTTCATGGTAATGTTTCATTTTAGTGTGTTGAAAAACATGCCGGTTTGCTTCAACTTTCATAATGTTGACTGGAAAGAACTATACCACCTTCTCGTTCTTGCCTGATATCACGAGCACAGGCAACAGCTTCAGAAGCTGTGGCTTGGTGCGGTGGCTATGAAAGCGCTTTTCGAAGACCACCAAGCAAAATTGTTATCTTTTCATACTTTAGTGCTCATTTTGCCCGTTTCATGCGTCCATTGTATTCCCATGCTATTTGTACACAACTTTGTCTGGACGGGAAAGCGGCGCTTGAGGTGTGAGAACTGTTGCGGCAAATATACACCACGGTTGTAACAAATAACGAGTAACACCTGCTTAGCGCTGATCACTTTGTAATTTTCGGAAAACTTTGTACTGAGGAGAACCGGCATTGCCAGCGACTTATTTGAGTATTTCTTTGTTTGATCACATCGATTTTTTTTCTTGGGGGGCAAAAGAAAAGAGCAGAATGGACGGCTGGCAAACGCGTGCGCGCGTAAATCTCCCGTCCCTGTTCTTGGAGGTGGCTGTATGTAAAGACCAGTGCACACAGACCCAGCGCAAGTTCTATTTGCCTTCATAATTAATCTCTGCACGCAGTGCTCCTAATATTTGGGATTCATTCATTTGTTCTTTTGTTTTATTTTATCTTGCTTTTGAATACCAAAACGTCAATTGATTTTTCTTCACGTTTTGAGCGAGGCCCCCGAGACTAATTGAATTTATGGTATTAGGCCCCTATAATACTACATATTCATAAAGTTATTCTGAACCATTTTTCTTTTTCACTTGTGCAGCAGGTTTTCTTAGTTTTATCGAAGCGATGTCAAAAGTATTGACAGCTGGGCAAGCTCTTATGGATGCACTTTTTAAAAGCGTTCGTAAAGATGGGACAAGCGTAAAACATTTTGACAAGGACGGCTGCTGACAAGAAATTAATTTTATTCAAACGATACCCACAATTAAAGTATGCAAGCTGCCAGTGCCTGCTGCAATCAGCACCTGGTCAATTGTGCGCAAAAGAAAAAGCAACGAACTCCACGGTTGTAAATCATTCGTTTCAGGTATGCTTCAAAGGCTTTTTGTTTATTTGTGATAATGACGGTTGGCTTGCCAAATCGCTTACACTCATCCCGTCTTCAAATTTACACTTTTCACCTAAGAAATCGCCACCACCATCTTCACTTTTATATCCAACGCGAAGAGCAGCCCACTCCTAGCCATGTCCAAGTAGCCCTGTCTTGCACCAGCGGACCCCATCTTACACCAACAAATTAGTATCGAATTTCAGCACATCACTTAGTACTTCGCCGGCTTCCTCTGTATTACTTTCCACGTGTTCTGTAACTCTAGTAGAACCACAGCTTATCCACCATGTGTACCACATGTGCTACCCAACTCCCTTTGTTTCTTTTCTATAAACTAGAATCTCCGCTACCCCAGTTTGCTTTGTAATATACACCGCTGGCTTAGTGTCGCTTAATGTTACACCTAATATTTCTGAGCGCAGCTCTTATGCGCCCGTTCATACGGCTAGCGTCGGCTTCGGAACCGAGCGAACGAGCACAGCGAAAAATGAAAGCGAATGCGCATCGCAGCCGGGGACCAAAGACGCGAGGCGGAAACTGGAGAGGAGGATGCAGCGGAAGAATGAGGGGGAAAGTGGAGGAGGGTATGGCGAAAGCGTGAGAAGAAGAAAAGTGTAGTGCGGCGACCGTGCCAACGAGATGGCGCCAGAGTAGCGCGCGTCGTCTGGTACATTTGACGGCGGCGGCTGCTGCGAATCGCGCCCACGCGTCACTCACGCGCTGAGTCTCGCAATCTCCCGAATAACGAAGCAGTTCCGCCACCCTTCGCTCCGTTTGCAAGGTGCCGCACGATCCACAATTTCCACACCAGCCGCTAATATATCGCGAAATGAAAACACGTAAACAGCTGCACTCAAGTTTCGCATCAGGGAGTACCGCAATCGTCGGTGAATTTTTTTTCTTCTTTTCATCGCTCCTCGAGTGGTTTTTATGTTGTTCCAAAGCTTCTGTGTTAACCTTCAAATTTCTGCACCATACGTAAGTACGAGTAGAAATGGGATGATTGCGCACTTTTCTTTTCAAGGTCAGCTGTAAGCCACCGGTGATGACCTGGTAATGCCTGCGGTACGTGCCCATGCTCAGTTTTGTTACATAAATTTCCTTCTCACAATGAGGGCTCCTCGTCATTAATTGGCCCAGGTAAATGTATGCTTGCGCAGATTCTCGAGGCTGGCTGCTATTCAGAGAGCGCAGTTCACTTGCCAGGCTATTTAATATCACATATCTTCTCCTTAGGGTAACTGGAAATCGCAGGGAGAGGCCTTCGTCCTGCAGTGAATATAAAAATATGCCGCTGATGATTATGGTGACGAGCTTCTCCATTTTATTCTTCAACACCAATATACACATTGTCGGATAGTCCTCAATCATTATTATGCAAGTAATCTCCAGCGTTGTAAAACAGCTCCACGTCATCTGCAAACCACACGTTGCTGAGATATTGGCCCTAGATCGTCAGCGCTAATCCTTTGCACTTTTATAGCGTAAATGCTCTTTACTTTAATAACAGTCCACAAAACTTGAATAAAACCTTAATTCACGCAGAAAATCGCCAAGAAATACAAACGTTCGTGCACGCTAAACTGATTTTTTTACATCTCGATGGTTTTATGTGCGTCTTTCTCGTACGGATCGGGTTATGTAAACGATGGTTCGACACCAGTTGACGTAATTTCGTTTGTGCGTAAGTAAAGGGAAACTCCCATGATTATCAACATCTCAAAAGACAATTCTAACATTATCGAATCAGCAAATGAACAACTAAATCTAACGTTTTCATTCGGACGACCATTACGAGCTGGTAGTCGGGCGCATCGAATTTCTTTGTCCGTTTCTCATGTATTGTTGTGATATTAAATAAATACACAACTTTTAATAGATCTGTTCAATGGGATAACATGTTGGTCTTTAAACAAAAATGTTGTGGTTGTTGCAGATAACGGAAACTGCCTAATTATTTTCGGTTCAACGTTCTGTGACCGAAAAACAGCATGTTGAATATACAGGGTGTCCCAACTATCATGCACTAAACTACAAAAATGTTCACATGCCACGTTGCTGGACAGAACCAGCGTAATGTTGTTCGCTGTTGCTTCGAGATACTCACATTATATTTTGCAACCCGCCTAATTGCAAATTAATTATTCAAGCTCTCAAATATTATAATTAGATGAAAAGAGTGAATGAAAACATTCTATAGCAACACATAAGACTCTCGACAGAGCTTTCTCTTGGTCAATACGAGCTACATAAAAGTGTTTTTGCGAGTATGAAATAAGACCGCAAACACACGCAAGAGTGCCGCTTGACTGGCCGCTCGAGGAACTTTGCGGCCCTGTTGCCATCTTGTGCGGAGGGAACAAGTTTCGAAATCAATCGTCAGACCAACATGGGTTACTAAGTATGTGGCAATCCCTGGATATGCGCCACTCTTTAACGAGCCTATTTCACGCCGGTAAGTGTAGATGTGTCAATATACACGTCAATGTAGATACGGGAGTGGGTAGGTACCGCTGTTTTGTATGAATCTCTTTGACGCCGGCTTGAAGCACTGGGTATCTGACAATGGAATTGTGTCGCTCTACACTGACAAAACAATTCGCCAGAACACACCTCATGACGACTGTCGACGATGATACATTCCTCATTGAATTCTTATAGCGGCACAAGGTATTGCCACCATCGCTAGTAGTTTTGTATGTGGCGTGTACAGCAGCGGGACTCCTTTTCACGCTTCCTTCAGAACACTCGACACCATCTCGTGGTGCGGGTGCCACTTTAGCAGGCTGCACCAAAAATGCACTGAGTAATGTGCCGCTTTTCAATGAACACCTTTGACGCCAACGCCTTCTCGAGCTCGGCCATGAATTTACCGGGTATGTGCGGCTCTTAATGAACCGCGCGCGAACTTAAGTGAAAGTTGAGTCACTGAGTATGTTCCACGGTGTGCAGCAAGCGAGGGAACAATTCTCAGCACTTGCAGGCACCGGCGCGCCACGCATGACGTGTCAGAGACCACGCGCAGACTTCTCGGCAGCGACACTGGATAGCGCAGCGGTTCCAGAAAGAAGCGCGAGAAAGCAGCGCGGTTGCCGCATCGCGCGCTTCTCAGTGTGCGCACTCACCGGTACGCCATGGATTTCGGAGGCAAGGCGCGGGCTTCGCGGCGGCACCGCTAGATTGCATTGAGCGTTCTTAGGGAATGGAATCAAAAAGGTCATGGAGATTTACAAAAATGCGAACAAACAAATTCGAAAGGAAATTGTGTGCGATAACACAAAGGGCAGTGCCTTACTATTTGAGGCTCGAGCCGGTTGCCTAAGGACCCAAAACATATGGGAGCAAATATTCGCAGAAAGGTGAGGCATGTGCATGCTGCAGCGAAAATACGGAGACCACTCAGCACATCCTAAAGGAATGCCGAGGGATTAACCTGTGAGACCCGGACGTAGCGTACACCTTCCGTAAGCGCTTGGATTTAAAGTGGATGGAAACATCAACAGGTCAGCAGTCGAGATAAGCAAGAATCGTTTAGAGTATTGGTGGAAAAAAAGCAGGGAATAAGTTGATACGACCGGAAGCGTTGCACACATAGGTAGTGGTAAAAGGTATATAGAGAAGTTTTGAAGAAAGAAAAGATCATGAAGATGCATACGAAACTGCTAGAATGAAAAACTTGTACTGTATACCTCATTGAATCAAGCAGGCCTATGTGACTTTTGTCACCACCCCGTTTCAAATGGGATGTCAATAATTCATCATCATTATAGAAGTGCAAGGGCATCATTATCCTAGTGCAGCACACGTCTCACTTACAGGGTGTCCCACGTAACTTGAGCCAAACATTAAAGATATGTAAATGCCACGTAGCTGGGCAGAACCAAGGTAATGTTGCTTGCCGTCTCTTGGAGACACTGTGTATATTATTTGCAGACCGGCTAAACACATAATTTTAAATGCGCAGAATTTTTCGGCGAACATTTGCTACTCTCACGGTCTTTTCGTTAACTTGGTATGTACAAACAGTGGCATGCACTGACAAGAGTATCTGACGAGTATAAATGATATGTAATGACATGAATGTCATGACAGGCGTGTCATGTAGGTCAGGACACAGCTGCCTACGTCCTGGTGCCCTCATGGTTGTTTCGTTAACTTGGTAGGTACCAAAATTGGCATAGTATGACAGGAGTGTATGACGAACATGAGTGATAGGTCATGACATAAATGTCATAATATGCGTGTCATGTAGGTGATGGCAATGACTCAGCAAAGAATATTGACACTCAGAAACCACTGAAATGGTTTTGGACATGGGTACTAAAGTGAAGGAAACAGTACAGGATGATGGTAGAAGTCATAGTCATGACCATGAGTCAGCATAAATGGCAATGACTCATCGAAAAGAGGTTAACACTCAAAAATCAACCGAATAGGTTCGGATGCGATACCGAGAGAAGGAAAGGGCTAAAGGTTGATGGTAGAAGTCATAGTCATGAGCATGACTATGGCTTTCACCTTAAGGTCTCTTATATAGAGCTAAAGGGACTCCCGACGACTCATGACGTGAATGCCATGACATGCGTGTCATGTAGGTCATGAAAGAGCCGCCTATATCTTGGTGCTCTCATCATTTCGTTAACTTGGTAGGCTCTCCACACACTGCTTCGCATTACATCGATTCCCACAGGGCGCAGGATCTAGTGGCTTTTTTTCTCAATTAATTAATCAATCAACTTCTCAAATATTACAAATAGATTAAAAGCATCCTTTGGTAAGCTGTGCATAACAGTGATTAATCTATATCTACAACCTTCAGGCCGTATCTCAGTAGAAACGCTAGTGGATATCTTCAAAATAGGTCACTTTAATCTTTTTATATGTGGAGACTTCAATGCACACAACATTATATGGGGCAGTAATCGCTGTGATGCACGTGGTAACGCTATTGAGTGCGCCATAGACAAATGCAACTTGACTGTTTTAAACGATGGATCGCCAACATTTCTTCGTGGATATAATTATTCAAGCTGCATAGACGTCACCCTGTGTTCCCAAGATCTAGTGAATGGTGTGGGATGGACAACAGACGTGGAAACGCGCGAAAGTGACCATTTTCCTATCCCTGTAAATCACCCTAGCATGCACAATGATATCAGGCGTTACAGCAGACTAACCAACTGGAAAGCTTTTCTGTACCGCCTAACGGATCAAATTAGTCAACATACAACTGTTGAACATTTTACTGAATTTTTGCAGGATAATGTTAACATATGCACAAAGAAGGTCCCAATTCCAAGAGATTATGCTGCAGTTGACGGAGAGTATGAACACCTAAGAGCTATCAGACGCCGATCTGAAAGAGCCTACCGACGGAGCGGAAGTTTAGAAGAATACAAAAACGCTCAGAAAATTTACAATGTAATGCG
The DNA here is from genome assembly GCF_013339745.2 of Dermacentor silvarum. Taxonomy (NCBI): domain Eukaryota; kingdom Metazoa; phylum Arthropoda; class Arachnida; order Ixodida; family Ixodidae; genus Dermacentor; species Dermacentor silvarum. Next base: position 80,761,229 of record NC_051155.1, on the reverse strand, counting down.
CACACGCATGGAAAATTTAGGCAAACGGCGCTGGCGCAATTTCTGCAGCACGCTGTCTCCTCACACGTCTGTCCCAAGGATATTTCGAGTAATTCGCTCTTTAAGCGGCCCTGTAACACAGAGCTTCCCATTTCGTGCTCTCGCTGTAGCCCGGGACACATTTGAGGTAATAGTTGCAGACAAACTTTGCGAGCTTATTTCCAGACCTGCTTTTTCATCACAATGTGCAGAATTTGATAATTCAGTAGTGTTAGCTAAACAGAAAATAAATTCTTGTTATTGGGCACAACATTCTCAATTAGACCCTGCATTCACAATAAGCGAGCTTCAATGTGCAATTGCATCATGTCGCCAAAAGTCTGCTGCTGGGCCGGACGGCATTACATACACTATGCTAAGAAACCTTGGGCCGACAGGTACAAATGCTCTCTTAGACATTTAAATAATCTATGGATAGAAGAAACTGTGCCTGATTCTTGGAAAGTCGCTCGAATTATACCAATTTTAAAACCAGGTAAGACGCCCTTGTGCCTTGAATCCTTCCGCCCCGTTAGTTTGACAAGTTGTTTATGCAAAGTAATGGAGAAAATGATTGACGCGCGACTACAGTGCTGGTGTAATGAAACGGATGTGTTGTCCAACTACTTAACGAGTTTTAGAAAACAGAGATGCACAATGGATGCAATATTGGATATAGTAACCTGTGTGGAACATGAACGTGCATGTGGCAACTTGACGATAGCAGTATTCTTAGACATCAAGAGTGCATTTGACACTGTTAGTCACGTTCATGTTCTGCTAAGTATGTTAGAACTCGGATTGTCCGGCAGGTCATTGCGATGGATTTCTGAATTTTTATCAGGACGCAAGATATTTGTTCAGACGAGTGAAGGAAAGAGTGCTGAACATGTTGTCAAGCAGGGAGTACCACAGGAAAGTGTACTCAGCCCTTTTCTTTTTAACTGCGTCATGGCTGATTTAGCGAGAAGACTGCCATCACAGTTAATATTCTCACTGTATGCAGATGATGTGTGCATTTGGACAACTGGAACTAATGTTCAATTACTTCAGATGGCGTTACAAGATGGCATAAATATTATTAACCGCTTTTTGAGAGAGAGAGGAATGGTTCTATCACATGCGAAGACTGCTCTATTGCCCTTGACTCAGAGACAGTTAAAAAATTTCGTTCTTAATCTGGAAGGACAACCTCTAATGATAGTCAAACAGCATCGTTTTCTTGGAATAATACTTGATCGGCAACTATCCTGGGTACCCCACATAAAAAAACGCGAAAACGAGGTCAGTGCGATAGTGAATGTACTTCGAAGACTTGCTGGCACGTCATGGGGTGGATCAGTATCGACCATGCTAACTGTTTACAATGCATTAATACGACAAAAAATTGCGTATTCCGCGCCCATCTTGCACGGACTTTCACACACGTCAGAAGAGCGACTTCAAAGACTTTTAGCTAGTGGACTGCGCATATGTCTAGGAGTTCCACGAGCGACTTCTAGCCGTCTTGTAATAGCGGAGGCTGGCCAATCGCCGTTTCTAGCTATGAGAACTACAGAAACATGCCGGTATTATTTTCGTCTTCAACCACAGCATAAAAACCACCCATTGGCTCTAGACATAATGAAATGAGATAGATGTTATGTTAATAAAGAAATTCAGAAAAATCTTCATATATTGCCAAGAAATGAATTTTGGAACTCAGATGTCGAATATCCTCCATGGCTGCTACTCGTCCAAAAATCGAATTGTTAGTAGATGGCATATTCAGAAAAGAGACATGTGCATTCAAGCTGCTCAACAACTAGCACTTTACCAGATTTATATGCGGTATTCAGGATACGTACACGTCTATACAGATGGCTCCAGTACAGCAACCTCGTCAACTTCAGCATTCTACATACCGCACCTCAATAAACACGAATCATTTAAGTTTTCTCGTGCGACTTCGTCCACAACGGCTGAACTGTTCGCAATGCTATGTGCGTTAAAATTTATAACTTCAGTACGAGATGCGAAAAAATAGGTAATTTTCAGCGATTCACAGGCGGCACTAATACCACTCTGCAGCACAAAAGCAAAAACAATCAGTGATAGTATAATATATGAAACACTTAGAGGCCTCACAAAGGCAAGGCAAGAGAAGCATGAAATAAGATTCCAGTGGATACCTGGACATTGTAACATTCCTGGCATCCGCAGCCGATGAAGTACCATGGCAAGCACACCTCAAATATGATGCGATTTCGCTCCCAATATCAAAAAAATGAATTACGCTGCATCATAAGGGCAACATCTTTTAAAATGTGCAGAAATACGTCGTTTGAGCAGAATTCGAAGAGCTCTGATTTATACCATATTAATCCGCTTATTGAATTCAAATTTCCGTTGTCATTAGACAGAAATATGGAAACCCTTATTCATCGATTACGACTAGGCACTGCCTACAGAAAACATTTCTTACATAGAATTGGCCGTGCGGAAACCCCCGAATGTGATTGTGGATTTGTAGATGAAAATTCATATCACCTCCTTTTAGATTGTCCACATCACGAAACACCAAGACGCCGACTTAAATCAACTTTATTGGCATTAGACCGCAGACCTTTCTGTTTAAGGAAACTTTTGGGCCCTTGGTCGTTAACATTTCGTTAAGCGTTAACAACATTTCTCGAAGAGAGCGGCATTGTTGGCCGTTATTCACGCTTATAACCTTTCTTTTATTTCAATGTAGCTGTGTATGTGTTTGTGGATTATGGTATGTTTGTATTCTGTTCTGACTATATGTGAAAATGCATGTACACGATGTGTGCACCACCCGCTGATTAGAGACTGTATTGTAAGGTGCCATTATTGTTTATATTCTTGACACTTTCTTCTGCAGTGCAGTGCAGTGATTGAACTTCTACATTGTATGTAGTACCTTTTTTTTGTTTTTGTTTTCTCACCGTGTTGCTGTGCAAACGTTGCTTATATGAGAAGCCTATTTTAAACCCTGTATGTTGTAGGTTAGACCCATTCACGAGCTAAGGGTAGCCGGCGCCTTACCAGTGCGTCAACATCTCCTCATATCACATCAATAAAAAAAAGTGTCAATGAGAAAATTGTAGAACAACATCAATAACTCCCGATACAACCTTCTGTTACTGAGTACGTGCTACATAAAAATATTTTTCCAAGCTTGAAAGAACCCCGCGAATAGACGCAATGTTCCTCAAGCACTACGCTGGAGGTGAAACCAGGTTATCGTTTATGTCGCTTTCCAAAGAAGCCACTTTTCGCCTACTGCCGTAAGGTCGTTACTGACAGCTGCACGTTTCTATAAATAAAAAAAATTGGAGAGATGTCACTATCTATGCGTGTAAGCATCCATGCAAATATATGCGTTTAATTCAACGACCGGTTTCGCTTTTGTTTACATTCAGATTCGGGTTTATTCCTCTATAAGTGATATATATATATATATATATATATATATATATATATATATATGAGGTGTGCTATAGAAAGAGGTCAAATGTTAGAAGCTGCAGCGAGACCTCTCCTTCGCAGTTGCATAAGAATACATTGTTATAAAGGCATCAAGAAAAGCGACAAAGTTTGCGAAAGTTTTAGAATGTTTAAGGAGTAAAATGTAACGCAAGAACTACATATATATATATATATATATATATATATATATATATATATAGTGACGACAGGATATAGGCACATAGACAAAAATGGACATGGAAATAAGGATACAGTTTAGAAAGTTACAATGCAAGTTCTAAGGTACCTCTGGTACCATGGTGTCTTAGTGAATATTTACATTACATGAACAGGTAATTTATTCCAGATTTTCAAAGCAACAAAACTAAAGGTTTGTTGACAGCAGTACCTGCGGCATTTTGGGAGCAGCATATTATTCTTGAAAGAAAATTTCATTAGTGTTAGGGTTAGGGAGACTATTCCTGCCAATGGCATAACTTAAGTGTGACTGATTTAGTAGGCGATAGTATATGATAATGTCATGGCTGTACCAAAATTTTTTTTAGAGATGGGGGGGTTTAAATGAGATTATAGGGTGTGAATGTTATAAGGAGCTGAAGTAATGAAACGAACAGTTCTATTTTGAATGTACCACTATGGAGTTATAAGGCAGCGGTACATGAGACCCCATGAAGTGATGCGATAATTGAGATGGGTCAACGCGAAGGCACAGTAGAATGCCATGATATTATGCGGTCGAAAATAATGTCTAGCTTTTAAAAGCCATCTGTTTCTGTAGGCAGCCTTCTTTTTTAGGAAGTTTGCACGCGAATTAAGTTTTAAGAAAGAATTTATTTGAACACCTGAAAAGCAACAATTATTAGATGCTTATATTGCATGGGACTTCACTGGAAGAACGGTATATGGAGATCATATACTCAGTTGTTTTGAGGATTATTAAGTAGCTGATTTTTATACGGAAACTACTGATAGCATTTAGTTTGTGATTTAAATGGCCAGGTAGTGAGATAAGTGTCAACGGTGGTGTCGTCTGCGTACGGAAGAGATTCTGCAAAAAGTTATTAGACAGTTTAGAAAGTCAATGATCAGTTTAAGGGCCGACTGGGAACCCATTATGAAACAGTGGTGTCGTCTGCGTACGAAAGACATTCTGCAAAAGTTATTAGACAGTTTAGAAAGTCAATGATCAGTTTAAGGGCCGATTGGGAACCCATTATGAAACAGTGGTGTCGTCTGCGTACGGAAGAGATTCTGCAAAAGTTATTATACAGTTTAGAAAGTCAATGATCAGTTTAAGGGCCGATTGGGAACCCATTATGAAACAGTGGTGTCGTCTGCGTACGGAAGAGATTCTGCAAAAGTTATTACACAGTTTAGAGAATCAATGACCAGTTTAAGGACCACTTGGAAACCCAGTATAAACAACTGTGCAACGCAAATGTTAATCAGTTTTTTTGTGTGTGTGTGTTAGACAGGACTCGTGAAACAAAAAAAGAAAAGCTGCTACTGCTATGTGCGCAAGTAACTCTGGAGTAAATATGGTCCAGATATTCCATAGGCCCTTAGTTTAGTAAAAAAGAATATTGTGATTATTATTGTGGGAATTTCTCGCATTTATTTAGCTGTACCGACGGCCGCTGCATTAATGTTCACAACCACGTCACCTCCACATACCAAGAGCATGCTCTTGCCTGCGTTTAAAGCTCCAAATATATGCGGTGCAATGCTGCAAGGGGCTTTGTGCTTATCAGGTTACAAACTCACACTTGCCCAAAGTCTGCTACAGCGTCTGTTTTTTTTTTTCAAGGAATCGTGGGTGCCTAACGTTTGGGTTGAATTTTACCACGAAATTTTCTGCATCAAGAGTTATCTATTTACTTTACGCGTGGAAGAGGAACGCAAAGTTTACAGGCAGGATTTGTGTGCCTACAAGTACTCCCTCTTTCGTTTCCTAGATGTTGTTTGACTATGCTTCAGAAGCAATTCTTTTATGAAAGGGTTCTTGAGCAGCAGTTCGTGAATTGCAAGCGTAACTTGAGCTCGCTTACTTTTGCCCAGCGTGTACACGCCATTCATGCTTAATTGCCGTAAGAAAGGGTAATGGAAACAGCTTGGCATTCTGTCATAGATATTGCTTTTCTTTGCGGCGAAAGCTCGTTAACAAAGTTTCTCAGCTATGCCGCTTGCCTGAAGCAATCTTTGAATCGTTTTAAAACTTTAACGCAGTGTTTCGAGACGCGCGTGCGCAAGTTGCCCCTGAAGGTGGACATTAAACCCCAAGTACTTTGCACAAAGGCGCTGACCCCCTTGAATATGTTATTCAGTAAGCTGTGCAGCGGAATTTACTGTGGTTTGCTCCAATGTGATCCCACTTTCCGTAGGCACCTCTCCAACAATTTTCTTTACGTATTGCGCAAACTGTTTTTTTTTCTGTTTTTTTTTTTTTCGCTTATATTTGGAGTGCAACATGCAACAACAGCTGTAAGAGGATAGATTTACTCGTACCAGAAGTTTCGTTATTGTTTATAAGAGGTTCAAATAGGCTTTTTTTAATATACATAATTTAATTTTTTATTATTTTCTGGACTCATGACCTTAAAGGTATTTGTATTTACACTTTTTTCTCGAGCATACACATTTAGACGTGTTAAAGGAACAGACCTAACTGTGGCATAATCATAAAAAAGCAATGCATGTCTCATTAGTGTAAAGTTTATTTCACCCTCCACGATCATGGGAACGTCACTGATTTTACTGATGCGCTACAATGACCGCTAATTTACGTCTAAATATGGGGCTACAATGTGCAATGCGAAAAAAAATAATTGGTGCTCACCTATGGCCTAGCATTGGTTGCCTAGTGGCTTCTGGTGTTTTCGTGCCAGCGTTTTGCTAAGCTTACTACTCTTCTCCGTCCATTGCCAATAGGTGATTAAAACATTATCACTCTTCCTCAAGAACTTTGCGGAAGTGCCAGTAGGTAAACTGACGCTTTCAACGGATCGCGGTGTGAGGCACGGTATTTCAGCTTGAGCAAGCTTAGTGAGAACTGCAGTCATGCGCGAAATAAATGAGAGCAAGCGTCTATAAAATGGTGCGCAATTTTTCGCAACACGCATTTTCGAGCCTCTGAAATTGTTCTAAGCCAATGGGAACCGTATATATTGTACATGCACTTTTTCTCAGCTTTGAGAGAAACACAGATTTAATGCATACGTGTGGTGCCATTTACGCTTCTAAGTGGACTGCTTTGTAAGGCGGGTATTTGTTCTGGACACGTTCCTACTGTTGTTATTGCATAGGGGGGTAAAAAGTAAACAAAAACAAGAAAAGCGAGATGAAACTCTTTTCACGCAGTAAGACATCAAAAGTAAAGAAGTAACCACGACAATTGCGTGTTGTAACAATAATTTACTGCTACCAGAAAATTATGAGCTAGGCAGCTCGATTGAAGGCGGTATGACTTCTCCCACGGCCGCTGGATAAAAAGAAAAGGTGTACCCTTTTTTTATCCAGCGGCCGTGCTTCTCCTTTTGTACTCATGACATATCTTAACAGAAGTACACCTGGTCTTACGTATATGTATCCGAAATCTAAATAAATAAATTTTGTTACAGGCTCATAGTCCTGGATACTACGCCACAAGTGCATTATACTGTAAACAAAGATATAAAAATTATGAACTTAACGTTCCGAAGCGGCAAACCGAGCTACTGCGGATGCCGCAGGGAAATGATGCGGATTTAGTTTGACTAGCTGGGATCCTCCAAAGTGCCCCCAATGCACCGTTACACGAGCAGTTTTCTATTCAAGCTCCTGTTGAATGCAGCCGGCAAAACGGGAAAATAAAATAAAACACCTAGTACGAGGTCGCTAGTTCGGGTCCTGCTGGCATCAGATACTACACTCCAATAGGGGACGAATGTAAACACGCTCGTTTAGAGTCCATTGGGTACGCGTTAAAGAACCCGAAACAATTGAATTTATTTCGGAGCCTTACAACACGGTGGTAACTCAAAGCGCGTGATTTTGTTTGGATCACTAAACCCTTAATTTACATCCTCTTACACTGGAGTAGAACGCCATAGGTAGCGAGCGACCTTCGTGACTTAATTCACCGTATTTATTTGTGACAAGAAAGAGTATGCAAGGACGCTTTAAGAATTAATTTTTATCCGCTAGCCCCCCATATAGTCGCGTCTCAAGCGCAGGACACACCGACCACAATGCGACTTAATTCAACGCTACAAACACTTCCTACATTTAGGAAACAATGATTTTCCTAAACTAGACAGTAAAAAAAAGAAGGAAACAAAAATCACCGACGATTACGATATTCCCTAATGCGAAATTTCAGTTCAGCTCTATACGTGTTTTCCTTTCGCGAAATACTGGCTGTCGCAAGCAATCGGTCCCATGCGGCACGTTGCAAATGGCGCGAAGCGTGGCGCGGCTGCCTTGGTAATCTGGAGATCGCGGGAACCAACGCTTGGATGTCACGCGGGCGCGATTCACAGGAACTATACCGACGACAGGACTCGCAGACGAGCAGTGCTCGTGCATTTTTGCCGCGCGTGCTTGTGGACGACTCGCGCTACTCTGGCGCCGTCTCGTTGCCACGTCGCCGCAATACGGCTTTCTTCTCAAGCTTTCGCAGTAGCGTTCCCCGCTTTCCGCCTCATGGTTCCACTGCACCCTGGTTTCCTCTTTCTTTCAGGCCCCGCTGCGCACAACATTCGCTCTCATCTTTCGCAGTGTTCGTCCGCTCATTTAGAAGTGACGAAGCCAACGCCGACGCACGCCTCAGGAACGGGCGCCTGAAGCTGCGCTCTAAAGAGGCAACCATAATTTGACCATCCTTTCAGGTTGCGTCACCGTGCGGCAGACACTTCGGATAATAATATTTTCAGGTTCAGACTTATTTGTCCGAAATGTAGTTTCTTAGGAACAATCAGTCCTCCGTTCCGTCCCAACATTTGGATATTACATCACCTGTGCGACTCCCCCAACATGTGGGAAACCGCGTCACTGATATTCACTGCGATGTGATACCAGATGGGTACCATGAGTGAAATAAACTTCCTGTGCATGTGAACAAAATACTCATGTTGTTATACCATGCTCCCATCAGGGGAAAATATGCAGAATCACCAAAAGCCGCGCCTGCTTAAAAATATGTGTCTAGGACAAGCACGGATTGGAATCTCCTTTCCGCATTAGTCGCACTCATCACCAACTCTACCAACTTCAAGACCGCTGTTCAGAATGCCTTTTGTTAATATTTTTTGTTTGTATTTTGACTGCGTTAGTTTTTTTTTTCACTCTACGCCTTTTTTATAACGCCTTCGGGCCTTGAAAGCACGTGAAATAAATAAATATGTATAAATTGTGCACATTCCTCAAATACAAATAAAGAAAGTTACTCTAAATATAGCATTGAATGATAAAATTGAATTTGATGTTTTTGATAGCGTTCTGAAATCTAGTGTTCAAATATATGCGGTAGAAATAACAACCTAAAGGTTATTGAAGTATGCATCAGAAACTAAGAATTAAAAATCAAAAACGCTTAAATAACACCCATACAAAGAAACAGGCAGTGAACGCAGACAAAGCATCGAGGAATTATTTATGTTTCCGAGAGATATAGACACACGAGAAATGAGAGAAGACGAAAAGATAACTTGTTGGCGGTGGACAAGGTATTGATTCACCCACTTTCAATTTCCTTATTTCTACATTTCAAATAAACCTAACAATTGATTTCCGCCATTCCTTTTTGGATTCTCGGTCTTTGTCTTCTGGTTGTGACTAATAAAATACCTTCTACTTCTTCTCTCTCAAAACACACTAAAGGATTTTTGTAGATGCTACCAAAAAGGACAACAAATTGGTTTCTTCCGCGCAGAAGACTTTGTATTCCTTTCGTTTTGAAACTTGGTGCTTCATAGGTGGGACATCTTGTATAAAAGCTCGCTGTGGGTTATGGCCAACTGCACAAGACATTCCAAAACCGGGCTCGATAGGTTAAGGGACCAAACTGTGGTCCGACCGCCGGACAGTGGCCTCCCCGGGGCCCGCATTGCTTTCGCTTTGCAATAACTTTGATTCACAGCGCGTGGAACCTGAATAATTTTATTCTCTTTCTTTAAAAGCAAGGAATACTAATCGTTGATTTCATTCGTTTTTATCTTGTTTACAACAATTGGCCATAAACTGCACCCTAAAATAGGTTTCATGACTTCTCCTCTCACGTTTCCTCATTTCACATACATGCAATCTTGCCACAGGAATGAGTTTAGGCACTTCAGGAAAACGTTGCGGCTATTTTACACGGCAGATGGCAGCATCCATTTCGAAATTGCTATACTGCTAGCATAGGGGTTTATGCACTTTCCACTGACATCATTGTAATATAAAGAAGTCGAAAAGAAGACGATGCTCCCAAGAGAACAATTTTCTTCGAGGTATGGCCAATAGCTACGCACACCGATGCTAAGGGTGCCAAATTTTTTCTTCGGTATTTCCGCTACCCTTTTTTTTTACTTTTTTTAAGTTACGCGATATTGCAGACCTCATTAGTCCAAGAAGGATGGGCAAAAACTAAAACATGCAATATTCGAACGCCAAGAAACAGTTGTGCACACCAGCAGAGTGTGAAAAACATGACTAAAAGGACTATTTGACACTTTAGGCTATGTAAATTAAAAACGAGGAATTGCCGGGAAGCAATAACTTGCGACAGTTTGCGCTCGGAGCGTGGAACTTGAAGAATCCTCGCTCGAGGCGGGCGTTTTAAGGAAGCAGACGCGCAGAACTATATTCTAGTACAAAACCGGCGCAGCACACCAGGGCTCGATATTGTTTCTTTTTATTGTCTAGATAAAAGATGCGTGTGTCGAGGAGCTCTCGAAAACAAACTGTAGCGAAAATTGTTATGCACCGGATTCCATGGAAACATCACAACTGGTAAACGAAGAGAATCGGAATAGTCGGTATTGTTTTTATTTCTTGAGGCCTCATGCTCATGCATTGGTGAGGCATGGCCAGTATTAAAGAAAAAGCTTCATGTCAACATGAAACGGATGTTTAAAAAAATAAATCTGTGAGTTGTGCACTCAAGATACGCGGGCTACCAACCAAATCTACTGGCGTTCAGTCTTGTAAAAGACTTTCGCGTAGCGTTGTAAGTATAGTGCGCTAGAATATGTTGTAGAATGCTCCCGAGCAAAAAAGAATGATTGATGTGTTGCAGAATTCTCACTTTGCTATTTGGCTACGACAATGACATGTTACTGGATTTGTTGAGACTTACAAAGGATTTCTTTTTTTTTACTAAAAGAAGACAGAATAGAAGAAAAGCATTACTTCCTATCAGTTTCGAGGCTTTCTATTTGCGCGCATAGCGTCATGGGGATATAAGGTTGCAGTTATTACCCGGCTGCAAATGAGAGAAGCATTCCGGGAAAGTTGGTAATGCATTACTAAAGTATAATTGCGCAACAAAAAGACCAGCACGGGAGAGAAGAACACATACACACCAAGCGCAAACTTTCAACTAAATTTATTCTGCCACTGAATCGGTTTATATGTGTGCAGTGCATGCGCTGCACACATACAAACGCATGCAAAGATGAGGTAACACTGCGCATGCGCTAACATGAACTAAAAATAATTGCGTATTCGTGTAACATAGTTACGTGTCAAGTGATGCCGCCTCCGAGAAACTTAGTTCTTGGGGAAACTAACACTTTTATCACCCAATTTTGCAATCATCTGCACTTCAGTGTTTTCACGGATAAGCTGCGTCCTACCACGGGACACAATCGTGCACTCGTCCTCGATAGGTTTGCAGCCGTCATCGTGACAATGAATCACCAAGAACCCACCGGTGCTATTTTTTACGTTATTGCGGTGTTCGCGTAGACGATCATTGAGGCAACGCCCAGTTTGCCCGATATATTGCTTGCCACACGACAGCGGGAGATTGTACACCACGCGGTGAACACACTCGACGAACTTTTTTTTGGTGATGCTTAGTGGACTTAACGGGGGGGGGGGGGGGGGGTTGGGGGGGACGGCATTTGGATCTGTCAACTTGTAAAGCTTGTCGAGCTTGTTGGGAGCAGAAAAAACAACTCTTACATTTGCCTTTTGGGCCACCTTTTTCCAGTTATGGGAAATCCTGTGCATGTATAGGCTACAACACTTACTTTGGGGCGTTTGCCGGGAGGGACATCGGTAACAGGTTTTCGGCGTGCTGGGTCGCGTTTCTCTTAAAATGCGTTCCGCGACAGACACCTGCATCAGCTTGGGATATCCAGCCATGGACAAACGTCGAGTTTGCTTCTCAAAAGTTGCGTCCACTACATGGCAGCAAGACTTGCTACGGGCATTCTTGAAGCACAAACTGATAATAGCCCGCTTAAAAAGCTTAGAATGTGCGGACGTATATGGCAGAAGTGGCTTGTTCGCTCGCGGCTCATACGACCAACACATGTGGCTATTTTGAAAGCTCAGGCGAAGATCAAGAAAGGAAATAGAGCTCTCAACGGGCAACTAACGAGTAGTTTGAAGGGAAACTAAGTACTTTTGAAACGTTCCTAACGCTTTCTTTGTTCCCAGAATGAAGGCATCAGAAGAGCAGTCAATAAAAATGAGAAAGTCATCAGCATATCTGAATATCTTAAAACCTGCAGTGCCTTGCACTTGTAATGAAATGTCACGGTCTAAATAGAATAAAAACAGGTCACAAATAATGGGAGCAATGCAGGAGCCGATACAAACTCTGCTCTTCTGCAAAAAACATTGGTTATCCCAAGTAATGAAAGTGGAATTAAGATACAGCTGTAAATGTTCTAAAAACTGGCTACAAGAAATACCGGCTTCGTTCTGGAAGGACACAACACCATACTCATCAATTCATTGCTGAATACAGGACAGTACGCTTGTATGCGGCACAGAAAAATAGAGGTCCTTAACATCGATAGTAAACATCTGAAGGCCATGGTCAGAACGTAACTTCAAAAAAGCAATCAGTGTCTGAGCTCTTAATAAGGAAAGGGTCGCTGACAGGGAGAAGGCCCAACTTGTACAAACATGGCTAAAGGCTTTTGCCAAGTATCAAATTCTGATACAATCACCCGTAGCGGAACATCGGATTTATGCGTTTTGGCACTGAAGAAAACTTGTAGATGATTGCGCTTGCTGTTTTCTATGGCCTTGGTCAATTTTTGTAGATTAAGTCTGTTGCAGATGCGCTTTGCTTTCGCCTTTAACTTAGCCAGCGACACCTCCCTATAACAGTTCAACGTGGCACTGATGGCTTCTAGGGCCTTGGCGTTAAAATCCTCAACAGGGAACACAGCAAAACCGCCTTCTTTATCGGCTGAAATCACACACAGCGAATTGTCTACGAGTGCAGAGGCCACCCGATTCACCGATATCTTCGGCTTTGGTTGCTTGCACCTTTGTAGTACATGGACACCGTCCGATACGATGCGGCCTACCTCGTGGTCTGGGACAAGGCTTGAGACATTTCGAACTTAGGACAGAAGTTGTCTGGAGGGCCTTTTGGTTTGGACGGCAAACTTCGGCCCGAGAGATAGGACCTCTCTAGTCATTTCAGGCAAAGCAACAGACTCTGGAACATTGACGAGGTTCTGCAGGGCCGACCGCTTTTGTGGATGCAGTTCTCGGAGTCTACGTCTCGTCTTATATATTCTCGTCAGAATTCCTATAAGGAGGAGGCTATAAAGATCGTATGCTTCATATGGGGCCTGTTAGAAAAGTACCGACCTTAGGCCGAAGAAAAAAAAAAAAACTGGCATAACTGGAGCGTTGGAAACCTAATCACCCTCCAAGTAGTCTCCTTGGGACTCCACACACTTCTCCCAGCGGTGCTGCCATTGTTGGAAGCATTCCGAGAAGGCCTTTTTCGGAAGGGACTTTAGCACAGCTGTCGTTGCAGCCATAATGCCCTTTTTGTCTGAAATCGCGCTCCTTTCGATGGCCTCTTGATTTTGCGAACCAACCAGAAGTTGCAGGGGGCCATATCATTTGTGTAAGAAGCCTGTTAAACTACAGGAGTCTGGTTTTTCACAAAAAAACTGAATCAAGTGCGAGGAATGTGCAGGAGCATTGTCGTGATGGATGCGCCAATTTCCTGTTGACCACAACTCCGGTCTCTTGCGCCGCACAACATCACGTAGGTGACGGAGGACATCCCTGTAGTGCTCTTTGGTGATCTTTTGACCCTGTGGTGCGTACTCGTGGTGTACCACACCGCGAGAGTCAAAGAAAGCAGTCAGCATTACTTTGATGTTGTTGCGCACTTGGCGGGTCTTCGGTCTTGGTGGCGTGGAATGCTTCCACTGTGATGACTAGGGTTTGGTTTTTTGGTCGTACCAGTACACCCAAGACTCGTCACCAGTGATTATCGTGTTCATGAAGTTGGGGTCACTGTTTGTGGAATACAGCATGTCCTGTGAGACTTCAACACGAAGTGGCTTTTGCTCCACCGTGAGCAGCTTCGGCAAGAATTTCGCCGCTACTCTCTTCATGACCAAATCTTCGGCCATAATGGAATGCGCAGAAAAAGTGCTGATTCCCACCTCTTCCGCAATTTCTCGGATAGTCACACAACTGTCCCGCATCACCACAGCGTTCACTTCGGCAATGACCTGGTCATTTCGGCATGTTGATGGCCGACCGGAGCGTGGCTCGCTCTCCACCGATGTGCGGCCGTCTTTAAACCGGTTGTACTACTCCTTAATCTGTGTGCTGCTCATAGCAGTCGTCACCGAAAGCCGTCTGAATCTTCCGAATGGTTTCCACTTGGCTGTCATCCACTTGCTGGCAAAATTTTGCAAAAGTTTATGCAGTAGCGCTGCTCCAGTCGCTCCGTCATTTTCCTTGCAATAAAAAAACCGACGAGAGCAATGCGCACTACCTCACTCAAACGATGCGTCCCAGCGACTGAAGCTATCGGCAGGCGGGAAAAAATTCGCGTATGCGCACGAATGCTCAAAGTCGGCTGATGCAAGCACGCTTGTTTCATATCCTTCAGGTGTTCGCAAAAAAATAAGGTCGGGTACTTTTCTAACAGAACTCGTATTTTGGCAGTCGTGTTCTTCAAAGCTTCCCTCTGATAAACTTGGTTGCAACACTTGTAATTGCAACACTTGTAACACCGTACTGCAACATTTGTAATTAGCGTTCCGAAATATTGATTTCCTTCTTATATAATATATTTCCACACCTCAAATAGCAAAGGTGAAGCCCATTGCCAGAGCAGCTCGGTAATTCACTGGCTTTATGCGTGCCACTAAAATCGAGAGAGTCCTCGTAAATTGCTTCACTGGGACGTGCAGAATGAGTACAAATGGGTGAGCAAAAATGCATATGAAGCCCAGAATGGGATTTCACATTGCGACAGAAGGCTTTTCTAATTTTTCAGCTTCGCAATTGTTACCGGGCAGTTCGATTACTCGGCCATCACAGTAGTAATGAAAGACTTCTCGGTTTTTCCTTGCGTGATCCTGAATCATTAAAATTAATAGTCACAATGGAGCTTCCGTACAGGGTCCCTTCACTGTCGGCGTCTTGTTATATTGAAGTGCGGAAATGAAACCTGGGAAACTGCCATCGTCGGCCGGGAATGCAAGCGTTCGCAACGAGGTGCTTTCCAATGAATGAAACAGTCCTCTGTATTATTGAGATTGCACTTGAATATATTTTTCTGGGTTAGGCGACGTGGGTAAGAGCTTTTTCTCAGTGGGGGCCAGGACGAGGAGTGGAGATGTCTTTTTTGTGGTGTTTTATTGGACGAAAGATAAAATGGTGTCGCTATGCTACAAATTAACTTTTTTCGTATTTCGTATACCTTGTTCAGTGTTGATATATAATAAACCTTCAGTTTTTATTCAGTGCTATGTCCTGTGGCCATTCATTCACGTTGCAGTCGAGCTTCTACGCTGATTGAAGAATGCGTCCAATCCAACTAGCAAAAGTCCACAGTCTGAGGAGCTAATCATTTTCGCCATCTAGGAGAAGTACAACTCAACGTTAAACCCTCTTGCACGAGAACGCAGTGGTGCATCAAATGAGTTCAGGGAACCACTTCCCTTGTTCCGTACGCTCTACAGGGTTTGAGAAAGATTTCTTTGTTAGTAATAAAATAATATCTTGCTTAGTTTTCAGTAATGTATTGTGACAGCGAAGCTGGCAGCAAAGTACGTGTGGTGTGTGAAGAAATTTGATATGAATTGGCGATAATAATTTGCAGCACTGGCAAAAATGCTATTCCCAGTGAAGCATACCCTGGAATATTGGGCATTAACCATGCGGCCATTTGTCGAACTTCACTACAATGCACCAGGGTTGGTCAATGAACAGCATTCAAAAAATAACATTTGAAAAGGCCCCTCAATTTCAACAACATTCACTTAGAAATGTCGAGAGGCCATGCCCTTCTAATGACATGCGTATATAGGGCGCTTACTTATAACCTTATAACACAGCTGCGTTTAGCTGTGTTTTAATCCTACTCATAATTCTAGTATAAATCAGCAAATACGTTACGACCAAGTACCATGAATACGCATGTTAATAAAATCATGTTCGTTTTCGATGTTGCTAACTGCATGTTGTTGAAATACGAGTGGCCTTAAGCAATATATGCATCTAGTGTTTTTTTTTTCTAAATCGGCCCATTCAGTAACGCTTATGCGCTGTGGTGAAGTTCGACAGATAGCCGAAGGAGCAATGCCCAAATTTCTTTGGCATAAGAGATAGCGACGGTTGGAACCTTTCCGCTGTACGTGCACTTTGTAGCTAAATCATAAATAAATGCTCGTGCCTTCAAGTTTTGTACAGTTGCCAAAAAACACAGCAAGAAATTCATAGAATAAACAGCACTCGCCGCGGAAGCACTCGTCGCTGGTTCGAACGTGGCCGCTGCGGTCGGATCCCGATGGTGCAAACTGCTTGCTCCTGCCCTTAGATTTAGGTGCCCGTTAAGAAACGGCAGCAGGTCAAAACTGGTGCTCAACCTCCCGTTATGGTGTGCTTCATGACAAGATTGCGATTTTGGCAGGTAGAACCGCCAACTTCAGTTAAATAATTTAGTTTTGCAGGGTAAATAATCTTATTTTAAAAAGTTGTGCAAGAAATTATATAAGAACATTTACGTAGAATCTCCTCAAGGAGTGTTCGCAATGAAACGTAAGCATTTTGTAGTGACCACGTGGTGTTGAGTGCTCACACTCAACACTGCTGGTAGTCCTAGAACTGCTCAGCGGCTGTGGTCGTCTTGGCGTAAGTACGGTAAATGCCACCGCGCTGCGGCGACACGAACTGCTACGGAAGCAGGCGCAACGTTCACGGATGAGGCAAGCAAACTACGGCAGGTGCCTCCGCTCGGTGCCCTGATGACGTTCCGATCCGAAGCCACGGCGGCTCCACAGTTCTGGCTTACTAAAGGCTAAAAGGTTGAGCCTAGTGCGTGCCTGATTGCACACGTCACGTGGTCACAGAGAGGCGCTCGTTCCACTGATCGCACGTTCGTTTTTGTCCTCTTCTTTCACAGCTGGTGAAAACATGCCACTGGCTCCACGTGGAGGACGGACAGACGCTCACACAGTTTTCTCGTTGGGTAACCATACGAATGCTTACGCATTTAAAATAAGGGGCTCACATCGAACACCAGGCGCGGAAGCAGTGGTGTCGAGGTATGCTGTAAGTGTCCACTTATTGGATGGTCCATTTAGGCCGCTACTGATGGGTTGGAGCTGAGCCAGCTATATGTAAACTAGCGTTTCGCACCTCTTTCTTATCTAAAGGTGTTCATTCGGCAGAGCTTGGAGCAGCGCAACGTCAACGGTCAGCGCAGTAACAGCTTTCAAGCACGAGAGCCGTTGCCGATCAAGAGCGCTCGACCCACTAGCGTTTTGATCCAGTAGCGTTGAACCCACTAGCGTCTCTGCTTCGCTACAATCACCCCCGGGAGCGCTAAGGGAGCCGTCCGGCGACCTAACAGTTCGTCACAATGAGCAGGTCGTATAGTAAGGCTTTAGACGGTCGACATGGACAATGTCTCGTCCACGGCGGCGCATGTCTGAAGATGGCTCGATTGGTTCTATTACATAGTTCACCGGAGATGCGCGTTCGATGACACGATAAGGGCCTTCATATTTCGGAACCAGTTTTGATGAGAGGCCAGGGGCAGTCAAAGGGACTGAGAGCCACACGAGCGCTCCCGGATCGAAGGTGAGCGTGAAAGTGGCGTCACTGCGAGTGCTCCTCTGGCGCTCTTGATCTTCGGTAGTAAATGCCCGAGCGAGGTTGCGGCACTCTTCTGCATGTCTGACCTTGGCAGAGATAGGCACGAACTCGGATGCATCCGGCCGATACGGCAGAATTGTGTCGATGGTGTACAGTGTGTCGATGGTGTACGATGGTGTCGACCATACAGTAAGAAATATGGTGAAAAACCAGTGGTGGTCTGCGTAGCGGTGTTATACGCGTAGGTTACGAAGGGTAGGATGGCGTCCCAGTTCGTGTGGTCGGAGGCGACGTACATTGAAAGCATATCACCGAGCGTACGGTTGAAGCGTTCCGTGAGGCCATTCGTTTGAGGGTGGTACGCCGTAGTTGTGCGATGAACAACGTGGCACTCTTTGAGGATGGCTTCAAGTACCTCCAACAGGAAGACGCGTCCGCGATCGCTGAGCAGTTCTTCAGGTGGACCATGCCGCAGAATGAATCGGCGAAGCAGGAATGTGGCAACGTCGCGCGCTGTTGCTGCCGGAAGGGCGGCCGTTTCGGCGTATCGTATGAGGTGATCGACTGCAACAATGGCCCAGCGGTTACCAGCTGATGTCAAAGGAAGTGGTCCATACAGATCGATTCCAACGCGACCGAACGGCCGGTTAGGGCAGGGTAGAGGCTGCAGACCAGCTGGCGAGAGCTGGGGTGAAGATTTCCGGCGCTGGCAGTCGGGGCATGAGCGAACGAACTTCTGAACGTAGTGGTACATTCCTCGCCAGTAGTAGCGTTGTCAGATGCGCTGGTAAGTTTTGAAAAGTCCCGAGTGTGCACACTGTGGATCAGAGTGGAACGATGCGCAGATTTCCGAACGGAAGCTTCGAGGTACTACTAATAACCACTGGCGTCCGTCAGAGGTGTAATTGCGTCGGTGAAGCAGGTCATCGCGAATGGAGAAATGGCGAGCTTGACGGCGCAATTCACGAGTGGTTGGCTGCGATGACGGATCAGCAAGGAAGTCCATGATGGAGGCAATCCAGGGGTCCTTGCGCTGCTCGGAAGCGATGATCCTAATGTCGATGGAAGAAACGTCAAGCTGGGATAGTGAGCAGCAGGCATTTTCGTCAGGCAAGGGAGAACGTGAGAGGGCGTCAGCGTCAGCATGCTGGCGTCCGTTGCGGTAAAGTACGCGGATATCCTAATCCTGCAATCGAAGTGCCCAGCGGGCGAGACGGCCTGAGGGATCCTTCAATGACGACGGCCAGCATAATGCATGGTGGTCCGTGACGACATCAAATTGGCGACCATACAAATAGGGCCGGAACTTAGTAAGCGCCCAGATGATCGCCAGGCATTCTTTTTCCGTGACGGTGTAATTGGTCTCGGCCTTAGTAAGCGTGCAGCTTGCATATGCGACAACATATTCAGGAAAGCCTTGTTTGCGTTGCGCTAGGACAGCGCCGAGGCCAACACCGCTGGCATCCGTGTGTACCTCAATAGGTGCCGTTGGGTCGTAGTGACGCAAAATGGGGGGAGACGTCAGCAAACGACGGAGCTTTGCGAACGCTTCGTCGCACTCGGATGACCACGAATGTAGGAGTCCGTTGCTTCCAAGGAGCTTCGTCAGGGGCGATATGACGGCGGTGAAATTACGAATGAAGCGCCTGAAGTAGGAACATCAGCCCACGAAACTGCGCAGTTCTTTGACGGACGTCGGTTTCGGGAATTCGGCGACGGCACGAAGTTTGGCTGGATCGGGGAGGATTCCATCCTTCGAGACGACGTAACCCAGTATCGTGAGCTGCCGCGCGAATTGCGGCACTTCTTTAGGTTCACTTGTAGGCCAGCGTTTGTTAGGCACGTCAAAACACGCCGGAGGCGTTGAAGGCGAGTGGTGAAGTCATGGGCAAAAACAACCACGTCGTCTAAGTAACATAAACATGTGTGTCACTTCAAGCCGCGCAGAACTGTGTCCATGATGCGTTCGAAGGTTGCTGGCGCATTACAAAGTCCAAACGGCATGACGTTAAATTCGTATAAGACGTCGGATGTGACAAAGGCTGTCTTCGCGGTAGCGGGTATACATCTTTGCGAGTGATCTTGTTCAGGCGCCGATAGTCTACACAGAACCGTACAGAGCCATCTTTTTTCGTAACAAGGACGACGGGAGATGCCCAAGGACTGTTTGAGGGTCGGATTACTTCGCGGTGAAGCATTTCGTCGACTTGCTCACTAATCACACGACGTTTTGCGGCAGAGACGCGATATGGGCGTTGCCGCAATGGCGATTGGGAGCCAGTGTCAATATGATGCGTGACAGCAGACGTCCGGCCCAGGGAAGGTTGCCCAACATCAAAAGAAGAACGAAATTCTTCTAAGATGCGCAGGAGCTGAGAACGCTGAGCTGGGGTGAGACCATTGGCAATAGATGAATCGAACACATCTGTGGCTGTGGGTAAAAGGTCGGACTTAGAGATAGAACCGAGCGTGCTGTAACTGGCTAAGGACGTGTCTTCGGGAGCATCCGTAATTATTACGGCGTCGATCGCTTCCACATAGCCAAGACATTCGCCTTGAAGCAGCATCAAAGGGTATAGCAAGGGGTTACAGACGAAAATAGCAGTAGAGCCCTGTTTCACGTTCACTGTCGCAAAAGGTAGCAGCAGACCTTTTCGATTATAAATGCGGCCGGATGGAGAAAGTAGTGCGACGGCGTCGGAGAGGCTGCTGCAATGCATAGCGACAATCTGACGAATTGGGAGGCACGTTGGTGTCGTGCCTGACGAGTTGTTTGTTCACAAAAGAAGCATTATCGGCAAGCGTCATATCTGACATCGGCGACAGTTCTAGTTCGGCCCGTGCGCAATGAATGACGGCATTGTGGCGGACAAGGAAGTCCCACCCCAGGATAACTTCGTGGGAGCACGATGAAATCACAATAAATTCGACGGCGTATACAACGTCCTCGATGAGAACACGAGCGGTGCAATCCGCTATCGGGTCAATACGCTGTGCGGCTGCTGTGCGTAGGGAGAATCCTGCAAGGGGGGTCGTGACCTTTCGAAGGAAGCGACAAAGCTTTGCGTCCACAACTGAAACAATTGCTCCGGTGTCTACGAGGGCATATAAGCGCACACCGTCAACTAACACTTCTATCACATTGGTCGGGCTACGTTGAGGACTTTCGCGTTTCGACGGCATCGCAGCCCTTGCCTCATGGACTGCGACGACTAGTTTTCCTCTTCCCGAGCTTCGGGACGAGGCCGCATTGGTGATGGGGAGCGTCGACGTGGAGAAGGTGAGCGGCGGATGGTGGCAGACCGGCGGAATGGTGGTGACGCAGCACGAGGTTCATCATCGTAATATGGGCTCGGTGAATCCACCATATGACTTGGCGCATATGGTGTAGCGCTAGGTGACTGCACGCGACTACAGTGGCGTGCGACGTGGCCTGCGTAGCCGCACGCAAAACATATCGGCCGATTGTCTGCTGTACGCCACCGAGTCGCTGCGACAGGTCCCATCCATGTGGGAGGACGGGTTGGACGGGGCGGCTGGTGAAGTGATTGCATGGCAGGTTGTGGTCGAGGCATAGCGAGGGCTTCGGCGTAGGTGAGAGGGCCCCGTTGAGGGAGTTGTTGGGGCTGGGTGACGACTTCCGCGTAGCTGAGTGGTACAGCCGTCGGGATCTGTCGGGGTCTGGCCATGACTTCAGCGTAGCTGTGAGGTGCAGCCGCCGGAACGTGCTGGTGGTGTTCAGGCAAAACGTCGTTGATTTCTTGCGCTATGGCGCGGCGAAGCGGAGGCGCAAAACTCAGCGTTGGCGCGTGTACCGGCTGCGGCTGTGCAAAATCCATCAACGAGAGTTGCCGGGCAACTTCCTCGCGGACGAACGCCTTCATCTCTGCGAGCAAAGCTGTCTGGTCGGACATGGCAGCCAAACCAGCGAGGTGTTCGTCCCGTAGAGATCGACGGGTAAGTGATCGCTGCCTGCGGAGTTCTTCATAGCTCTTGAACAGCAGGATAATTTCGGCCACAGAGCGAGGATTTTTGGCCAGCAACATGTTAAAGGCGTCGTCCTCAATGCCCTTCAGTATGTTTTGGAGTCGATCAGACTCCGCCATAGTCGAATTGACTTTCCGGCATAGGTCGAGGACATCTTCAATGTAGCTGGTGAATGTTTCACCTGGCTGTTGTGCTCGTTCTCGCAAACGCTGCTCGGCACGCATCTTGCGAACAGCAGGGCGACCAAATACATCGGCGAAGGAAGTCTTAAATTCGGACCATGTCAGGAACTCTGCTTCATGGTTGTTATACCACAGGCTGGCCACACCAGCAAGGTAGAACAGCACATGGCGCAGTTTGTCCGCTTCGTCCCATTTGTTATGGGCGCTTACCCTGTCATACGCCGTGAGCCATTCGTCCACGTCAGTGTCGTCCGCTCCTGTGTAGATCAGAGGGTCACGGTGTCGAGGTACCCCGGGACACGCAGTGGGTGTGGCATGAGGCGTTTGCTCGGAGGCGTCTTGGGGCATGGTAGAGGGTAGGGTACGGGATCGGAGTTCCAGGATGATATACTAAGGTTACCCAGCACAATCCACCAATTCTAAAGGTGTTTATTCGGCAGAGCTTGGAGCAGCGCAACGTCAACGGTCAGCGCAGTAACAGCTTTCAAGCACGAGAGCCGTTGCCGATCAAGAGCGCTCGACGCACTAGCGTCTCTTCTTCGCTACACTTATAATAATAATAATAATAATAATAATAATAATAATAATAATAATAATAATAATAATAATGAAAACAAGTGGTACAAGGTTCCAAGGCATTAGGAAAAAGGTTGCTACGAACAGCAACTTGACTAGTCCTAATAACCAGAAGGCAGCAGACAGAAAGAAGCGAACAGATGAAACAGATGGGAGAAAAAAAAGAGGAGAAAAAGAAAGAACAGAAGAGAGAAAGGAAAGAGAGATTGAGAGCATTTTGCTTCACATATCAAACAATTTTGGAAAAACGAACAATATGGATACATAGATACATACAACTCTTGAACAAAAAAGATTACATATATAGTCAAACCCAATTCTTGGGGCAGTAGAAATTATACTTTCTCGCTAGTGCCCCTGCCCAGGCAATCAGCATTTCCGCAGCTGCCCAAACAGACATGCCCACTAGGTCCCGACTATTCCGAGTAAAAACAAAAAAACAAAAAAAAACAGGAAATTGTGGTGTGCTCCATGCCCAAACCGGGATTATGATGATTATGAGGCACGCCATAGTGGGGGTCTCCGGATTATTTTGGATCACCTGATGTTATTTCACGTGCTATCAATGCTCGTTTTTGCCTAACAATCCGGTATGTGCTCAGTAAAGCCGTTACTTGAACAATCTAACCAGCTTGGCTTCCCTAACCAGCATTGCTTCTGTAAAGGTTTAGTGATAGCCAATTAGAACTCTTTATAAATGACATAAGCTCTAACCTTGATCACAACATCCCAATTGATGCCGACTCTTTTTAGATTTTGAAAGGCGTTTGACAAAGTTCTGCCTCAACGCCTTCTCCTAAAACTTTCTTGCTTGCACCTTAATCCTCTTGTTTTGGATTGGATACGAAATTTCTTGACTAACAGAGAACAGTTTTGTGTGTGCTAACAACCACTCCTCCTCTAAAGGCCCTGTTCTCTGCGGTGTGCCTCAAGCCACAGTTCTCGGGCCCCACCTCTTCCTTATATATATTAATGATTTACCGGGTAATCTTTCTTCTAACATTCGTGTTTTTGCCGACGATTGTGTCATTCGTCGCCCAATCCTCACTGGTACCGACAACCACGCATTGCAAGATGATCTTCATAAAGTTACCACTTGGTGCAACATGTGGCTAATGTCACTGAACTCTACAACGACTTTACTAGTACCTTTTCACTGACCGAAGTTTTACCATACTCGGAAGTACGCTCGAATATCGTCTGTGGAGTCATTCAAGTATCTTGGCCTTACACTTTCAAATAACCTTTTTCGGTCCTTTCGTAGTACGAACATCACTAACGAAGCAAATCGCACGCTTGGTTACTTTAGCTCCAACTTGCGCTTCGTACCCCCATCCTTAAAAGTACTAACTTATATAACTTTTGTCAGACTTAAGCTAGAATACACATGCTCTGTTTGGGATCAACACCAAGCCTCCCTTTCCAACACTCTAGAAGCAGTTCAAAATCGTGCAGCCCGTTTTATTTATTCTGATATTTCACACCACACTAGTGTCTCAGCTAAAATTAAAAGCAGGAACTTCAAATCTAGATATAAGGCGTAATGATTTTAGACTGTCTATTTATCAAAAACTTGATCATTCTGTTCCTAGTACCTCACCCATCATTACAGTGCACCGTCAATCTTGCCGATTACGTCACGAAAAATCTGTGTACCTTCCACCGGCCCGGACCACTGCACACCTGCATTTTTTCTTTGTGAAGACTGTCCGGGACTGGAATGACCTTTCGCCGATGCCATGCACCACACCAATTCACATCATTTCAAGGCGGCCATTGAGTCCACATTTTACTGGTGATCACCTATCCCTCATGTAATACCCCACACCGGGGCCTTTTAGGTTATAATAAATGAAATAAAATAAATAAATGAAAATACAAGAACACGAAAGTGTGCGTTGGACCTCCGAATTGAAATATTTATTCAGAATATCCATCTGGTCAGAAAATTCCTGGCTGCCGTATGGGTACACAAAATTGTTCGCCGGCTCTCATTCGCTTTTTTACGACTTCATAAACTGAAACCTTTAGACAACTCCGCTGTCTAGCGTTTCGATGACATAATAGACTGCCGAGCCGTGTAGCAGGCAATGTCGCCATGTCAAAGTCACAGATCGGTTTTAATTATAGCGATTTTCCACATTACTGTAATTATGATTGTGGTCTTCACGGCGGGCCGTCGTGTCACCCTAAGTTCTCAACTAAGTTACAGTCACGCAACAACAGTTTGTGTTCTACACAAAGGTAGAAAACGGATTGTCTACCAAGTGACCTATAAATAGGGTCCTTTGTTTGCTGGTAAAACGCGATTTGTGCCTAAAGTTTGCCCCTTTTGTAAAGAATATTATATGCAGGGCTTATAAAACTAATCAACACTGACGGTCTTTATATACTGACGAAGTGGTCAAATTAAATGATGTCCCTATTATTATTATTATTATTATTATTATTATTATTATTATTTGCAGTAGTAGTAGCAGTAATAGTAGTAGTAGTATTTCTACTATTATTATATTATATAAATAGGTTATAGTCCTTGTTTTCGCCTAGAACTTAAGTGATAACCGGAATACATAAAATATAATATATTCAGCCCTTGATGGTGTCGAATGAATGGTGGCGAATGTTACTTGCTTGTAGCCACGTTTATATGAATACGGCATTGGAGCATAGGCTCGCATTTGCCGCAAGTCGTATGCATAAAAACGGCGGTAATGCGCAAGGAAGAGAATTAACGCAGCACTGGTTTTACTCTGCATTGCAAACGGTAGTTGAGATGTTGAGTATATGTTTAACCCACTAAGTAACACTTCATGAATGGTCGTAGCTTCATTGCAATTGATATTTTTTTTCTATTAGCGTCTATTGGGAACCAGCCGAAACAAGACGACACCAGACAAGGACGAAAGGCCCGACAGTTCCCTACAATGGACACTGAAATGCTTCCAATGCCTAATGTACGTGCACAAGGGCTTGTAAGATAAGTAAAAGCATCACGCCATCTCCGAAGCAGGTCTGTGTGTAGCACTTTATTGTACTTGTCACGTGGTTTATTGAGGAATGGCGAGGAACGTCACGCGAGCGTCAAGCAGTGGCGGCCGACGAGCAGCCATTGAGCGACTTAAGGTGTGGACAGTATAGATTGGTCATAATAGGGATTGACGTGACTCACATGAACAATTTCTCGGTCACGATGACGTAAGTCTTGGGACGGTGTCAAAGGCTCAACGTCATAGTTGACTGGAGATGTCTGAGCGAGGATGCGGTAGGGCCTATGATATCGGGCTAGTAATTTAGACACTCGGAGAAATCCAAAGCCAAACTAGAGCACTGGCCGCGAAAGTAGTGAGAGGTGGGTCGGTGTCGTGCCTTAGCTTCTAGTGACCTTGATCTTCGGTTGTCAATGAACGCGCCTATTGCGTACCTGGCAACATCAGAAATGGGAGTGTATTCAGATGAGTCAGGCGTGTAGGGAATAGTGTTCAGCGTGCATGATGGCTCGCGTCCGTACAAGAGAAAGAACAGCGAGAATCCTGAGGTCCCGTGCGTAGCAGTGTTGTTCACATATCTGACTAATGGAAGGATGGTGTCCCAATTGGCCTGGTCCGACGCGGTGTACATCGTCAGCATATCCCCGAGAGTGCGAATAAATCGTTCCATTGGGCCATTCGTTTACGGATGATATGCAGTTGGCATGCGATTAACGATGTTACACTGAACGAGCAAGGCTTGAATAGCATCAGACAGAAAAACACGTCCTCTGTAGCTCAAAAGTTCAGGGGGAGCACCGTGGCACAGTACAATATTGCGTAAGATAAAAAACGCAACGTCTCTTGCTGGGGCTGTGGGCAAAGATGCACTCTCTGCGTAACGCGCGAGGTGGCACACGCCAACAATTATCAACCGATTTCCAGAGGTGCTCCAAGGAAGCGGGCCGTATAAGTCGATACCGATGCGGTCCAATGGACGGGACAGGTAAGAGAGAGGCTGAAGTGTACCAGTCGGGCGTTGAGGTGGAGCCTTGCGGCGCTGGTAGGCAGTGAAAGCACGTACCGCCGTCAGCACGCTTAAAACGAACGCTCCGCAGCGCCGTTTCGACCGACTCGGACGGACGCCAGGGCTTCGAAGGGTTGTGCGCTATTATTTCGGTATGTCTGCGCTGGTTGACGATAGCTGTAGCGCAGCTCGATTTGATTGTTCGACTTGTCTTTTGCTTGTATCTTTCCAGCGAGTAGAGTACGCTCACGTGAGAGGTCCGTTTCGCCACGTTCCGCTCGTGGCTGTGGTCTCACGCGCGCCCGGAAAACACGTTGTGGTTTGCTTATTTTGGCAAAGTGAGCTGTCGCACGCCATTTCGCTTTGCCGAGATAAACAAACCGATATTACGCACTGAAATTGATATTACCAACCCTAGAGCACAGCCCAATGAAACTTCGAAGCGTTTTAATGGAATTCGGGTTCGGATATTCGGCTACAGCACGGAGCTTCATGGGGTCCAGAAAAACGCCCTCATTGCAGACGACGTGACCTAGTATCGTCAACTGGCGTACAGCAAAATGGCACTTGTTTATGTTAAGTTAAAGGCCAGCAGACGTGAGGCACGTGAGAATCGTGCGAATACGAACAAGGTGAGCTTGAAAATCGCGACAAAAAACGATGATGTCGTCAAGGTAGCAGAGACAGGTATTCCACTTGTAGCCACGAAGGATGTTACCCATCATCCGTTCGAAAGTAGCGGGGGCGTAGCACAATCCGAACGGTATGGCGGTAACCTCATATAGCACGTCAGGACTGACGAAAGCCGTCTTAAGTCGGTATTGGTCGGCCATTGGAACTTGCCAGTAACCCGAGCGCAAATCTAAAGACGAGAAATATTCTGCCCCTTGCAAACAATCGCGAGCATCATCGATGCGCGGCAACGGGTATACATCCTTCCGACTTATCTTATTGAGGCGGCGAAAGTCGACACAGAATCGGATAGTTCCATCCTTTTTGCTCACAAGTACAACAGGAGAAGACCAGGGGCTCTGGGACGGCTGAATGGCACCACGCTTACGCATGTCATCAACTTGTTCGTTGATAATACGTCGTTCTGCAACTGAAACTCGGTATAGTCGCTGGAGTAAGGGCACATGGCAACCGGTCTCAACGCGGTGTGTGACGTTCATTGATGACCCAAAGATGGTTGAGCGCCATCGAACGAAGAGCGGAAGTCTGGAAGAAGGGCCAGGAGGTCGCTGCGATGCGTTGACGATGGATCGGCGGCAATAGAAGGGTGGAAATTATCTGAAGCTGAAGGTTCAGGAACAGGTATGTTATGGTGTTCAGTTGAAGATGGTGTTGAGCCTTTGCAAACTCGAGGGAGCACAGGAGGTCAACACCTTGTATGTGACCCCAAAGATTCTCCACGAAGTAACGTAACGGAGGATGAGAGCCAGTTGGAAACTCACATGGTTGTAGCACCCGATTTAATGATAAGTACGGCAAACGGCAGTCGTAGGTCGCAGCAACAGCGGAGAAGTACTTTTGATGGGACAAACAGAAAAGTTCCGTCTTGGGCGGCCGTGCAGGAAGGGGTACAAGGGTCGACGTTCGTGAGGCAATATATGTGTCTGCAGTAACGACAAGTATGTGAGCGTCAGCAAGATGAGCCACCGAAAGAGAGGTTTGCAGTGGCGTAAAGGCCAATTCCGCACGGGAGCAGTCTATGATGGCGTGACGGCGCGAAAGGAAGTCCCACCCGAGAATAACGTCGTAGAAGCACGACGGTAGCACGAAAAAATGTCACAGTTTCGCCCTAAGGGCAAAGCAATGAATGCGATAGCAACACAGCAATGTCATACGAAGTAAGGTGAGCGGCTTTGGTAGCAATATGAATTGTAGTAAACATGAGCTGATTAAGTAAGCAGGTGTGCTGCGGCGTAAGTAGACCGACATGAAGAGAGACTCGATGACCACGAGAAGGCGCGTGTGAAACGG
Organism: Dermacentor silvarum; assembly: GCF_013339745.2. Classification (NCBI taxonomy): domain Eukaryota; kingdom Metazoa; phylum Arthropoda; class Arachnida; order Ixodida; family Ixodidae; genus Dermacentor; species Dermacentor silvarum. The sequence continues at coordinate 80,732,712 of NC_051155.1, read as the reverse complement.
TGGTGTTGATGAGAAGCGCTTCCCGTGGGCAGCGCGTGCGAAGGGACACACCTGTAGTGCTGCACTGCCGATCCGGGCAGCATTGCAAGTGTAGCGTGCGTTGGAAAATGTGGCCCGACTATGACTAACTGAATGAACAAGCGTGGTGCGAGCGCGCACAAACAAACATGAATAGATCGCACTGAATGACTGGAGACAACGACTGTCAAAACGCTGGCAGCGAGCGCATACGCCGCCGCGGGCGAAGGTACGTGCGGTCTATCGCTTCAACGGAAACTGAGCGGCGAATACACGGTGCATAAAGGTCAGAGCCGTGTGGAGATAAGAGACGGTGCGGGTGAGCGAGCGACGAGCGAGGTTGTTGGCAGAGTAGAAGTGCGCCCCCCCCCCCCCCCGCGCCCCCTCCGGCGCTGGCTTCCCGCTTCCTTGCTTGCGCGTGGGTGATTAAGTGCGTTCGCTCTCCGTGATAGCGCGCGGCCCCGCACGCCTCCGCTAGGCCATACGGCGGGCGGCGAAGCTTTTATCTATAGGGAACCTCACGGCGACGGCGACGGCGACGGCAGAAATCCGGTTGAAGTGTCCATATAATTGCTATCGCAATAAAACTCTATGACATAAAGTTCACTTTGAATAAAGACACGTGCGGTGCACACAGCTGAAGGCGCAATTTACTGTGAGCTGACAGTGCGGAGCATTAGTCCCGAAAACGACGTGGTCACTTTTTTGATCTTGCGGCATAGGTTCTCGCAGATTACCCAAATGGAGGCCCCTGTGTCAATGAGCGGTAGTGCGGCGTTTCCTTCAACATCGACGTCGAACACGTTTCGCGGCGAAACAGATGGAGGCCTTGGGCAGTTCGACGCGCATGCAGCTCTTGCCTCCGGAATTGCAGCAATCATTTCCCTCCTCCGTAGGAGGTCGGCGACGTATGCTTGACAGGGAGCGTCGTCGCGGATATGGTGACCGGCGGTTTGCATAGGGTGGTTGATCGTCAATGTCGTACCTTGGTGGCGACCGGGAAGACGAAGGAACAGGCCTGTCCATGACGTCAAATGGCGAAGGTGGACATCGGCCACAGTGGCGGGCGACGTGTCCAGCGACACCACAGGCTAAGCAGATGGGCCTATTGCCCGTCCTACGCCACGCGTCGGGGCGGCGGAAAAACGGAGCCTAAGGTCTCGCGAAGGGGAGCGGGTCAGCGTTCGCGGTCGTCGGCAAGGCATGGATCGGCATTGGAGATTGTGCATACGGCGCAGGCAGTTGAGAGGACCCAGCCGTGACGGAAGTGTAGGTATGTGGCATAGTGACGGGTGGTTGATCATGCACAGGTGGGAGGGCCTGAGCAGCCTGGGTCCGAATGACGTGTTGAAGGTCCGGAGCCAAAGACTACGCAGGCTCGTCCGTGAGAGGTAGTTATGAAAGCTGACGCGCTACCTCTTCACGGATAAAGTCCTTGATTGTAGATAGCAGCGGCTGTTGATCGGCAGGGCGGACAGCTAGCTGCAAGCTCGACAGCGTGTCGGGTGTCATGAGGGCTTGGTGGGCGACCGTGCGCTGCCTACGCAACTCGTTAAAGCTCTGACACAATGAGATAAGTGCAGCGATCGTGGTGAGATTTCTCGCGAGCAGCATCTGAAAAGCGGCGTCCTCGATGCCCTTCAGTATGTGCTTGATTTTCTCCTCCTCAGTCATGGTGGGGTTGACGCGGTTGCAGAGATTAAGCACATCCTCGATGTGTTCTAGAATACTTAATTGTAACTGAACAAGTAACTCAGCGCGATATAAAAGACAGACACAAGAAAGGAAGAAAAGGAAGAAAGGATGAAAGGCGCTTGTCCTTGTTTCTTCCTTTCTTGTGTCTGTCTTTTATATGGCGCTGAGTTACTTGTTCATTTATCCTCGATGGGGGCAGTGTAATTTTCCCCTGGATGCTGTGCACGTTCGCGCAAGCACTGCTCTGCCCAAAGCTTGCGGGCCGTAGCCTGACCAAAGACGTCCCTAATGGAAGTCTTGAAAACGGACAAAGTCGGAAAGTCGGTCTCGCAGTTGCGATAGCACAGTTGCCCGATGTCCGCGAAATAAAACATGACATGAGTCAACTTCATTTGATCGTCCCATTTGTTATTGGCGCTGCCTTGGTCGTACGTCGACAACCAGTCTTGAACACCTGAGTCACCTGAGCCGTTGCAGGTGGGCTGACGGTACACGGCGCTGCAGGTGGCAGGAGCTGCCGAAGGTTCAGTCCGAGTCGAGGTGCCGTGTACCATAATAGGTGCAGGAAAAGAGGGAGCAGGAGGAGGAATAAACACTTTATTGGAATAGCAGACTGAGGTTCTTGCGGGTGAAGCCCCTATTCTAGGGCCCCACTGGCTCTTGCGGCTCGTTCGGCTTGGTCCACGGTTGCCTGCTGGCCTCCGAGGTTTTACCGGGAGAGTCGCGCCTCCCACGACCTTTCACGTTCGTTGCGTGTGACGAGGGGAGAGGTTCCCTCTGCTGGTCTTTGCAATGCCAAGTGATGTTTGAGGGTTGGTGTGTCGCCGCACCAAGGACAGCAGTCATCGCATTGGTACGCATGTATTTTGCTGAGTGTGTGTATTCTGGGATATGTGTTCGTTTGTAGGCGTCTCCAGTCCCTTGATTGCCAGCGTGTCAGTTTACGGTGGGGTGGCGCCATTGTCTCGCTGGCGAGTCTTTGGCTGTCAAGGATATCTTGTGGCAGCGTAGGTGTGAGGTATTCCTCCTGGGTCGCTGTGTCCGCGGATCGCAAAATTAGTCATCGAGCCACGCGGTCCGCCCGTTAGGGAGCGTCCGCGAACGAAGTTTTGGGCTGGTGCGGGGGACCCACGCAGCCTCCACCAAATGTCACGCGATTTATTGACGTGTGAACGTCAAGGAACGACGAGGAACGTCAGGCGAGCGTCAAGCAGCAGCGGGCGACCTGCAGCCAAAATCCAGGCAAGCGCAAGCTCGAGTCACGTGGTTTCCTTGATCCTCATCAGTGGCGTGGTACCACCAACACTGTGGCTTGCTTGCTTGACTGCTTCGTCGTCGTCTTGTCTTCTTCATTGCATACTTTTTTTATTTGATAAAAAATGCAGGTAATAAAATAAAAATGGTCTCGCCAAACTACTCTCTAGTTGTTGTTTTTATAATATGCTTTCATTTAACGTAATGGGTCATTCCACGCCAAACGTCCCAAACATTGAGCTCGACCCTCTCCGATTCCATACTAAAAAATTGTGGGCGATATTTTTAGTGCGCTATTTGTCCTCGTAAAGTATTTTTGGAAGAAAAATTTTTTCTGTCTCTTACAGTGATTTTAATGTTGTTGTAGTGGGTCAAACCTAGGTTGCCAAAAAATACTCTCAAAAATACAATACTACACGGAACGCCTTAAATATCTGCGATTGGCTAGAAAAGGAATGGCGCTTTGTTATTCTCTCCCATTGGCGGCCACTACTATGGCTCACAAAGTGCTTTGTGGGGAAGCATTACGGCTATTTTGCGTCCACCTTGATTATTTTTTAAAAATTATAAAATGTCTACAGGCACAACCCAACTATATCACCTGATTGGATAGTTGTCAGTAAGTGCGAAAAAAAGTATTGAAGTCGATGACCGAGTAGTTTCGAAGTGGAAGGGGCGCAAACATTGGAAAATGTGTGAAATTCCCCATGTTCAAGCACATGTACATTGGTGATGCGGTTCTAGTAAAAATGCACGCTTGCACTAATTTGTAAGATTAAACAAAGGAGATTTATTTGTGAAAGTTTCATCAGAGTGATTTTTCTTTTAAGCGAGAAACAAAATTTTATGTTGAGCATGAGGGCGCCGGCCCGTAAGTCCGCTTGACTTCGCCGCCACGCCTCCTTGGGGCCACGGGAACATGCGGCGACCACGCAGGTGGCAAGATGAACCAGTACTTTTGCTGAATTTGTGAGAACTTTACGAGGAATGGAAAAAAAAAGTTGCAATCTCAAATGCGGATTCTCTTCATTCGCAAGTTTGCGTCCACCTCACTGCGTTTTGGCCGGAGGAAGTGGCACCCACAAAGTTTGCGTGTGCATGGCGCACCAGAACTTCAAACTGGTGCTCAATGCCGCAGGCTTCACGCAAACAACAGAATAATTGTTGTCAACAATTGTATGCCAGACAGAAAATGAAGACTGCATGCGCGGCTGCTGTCTTGTGTGCCCAGGCAGCGACGCCCTCAAGAGCATGCTGAAGAACGCATCATCCCTAGATACAGATAAGGATGACTACCTCCATGTTCAGCAATGGATCAGTGGTGTCCGCTGCAGGCTCGAAACAATTATCTTAAGCCCAGCAGAATTTTCTGAGAAGTTTTTAGACATGCTACAAGAACTTAAGTTGCACCACTTCGTGAGTAAGTTGCAAGCAAAATATTTAAGAGAGCTCAAAACGAACCTAAAGAGCGACCAGTTGATTCTTCAATTGGACTTCGCCAAGAATTATAGTTTCCTTGTGCAAGATGCTCCCCAATCATACCAGAGAAGCCACATTGCATCCTTTCGTCGCATACCATCGCTGCAATAAAACTGGTTCCTTTCAGGCACAATCACTTGTGATTTCAGACTGTCTTGAACACACTACAGCTGCAGTGGCTACATTTCAAGATAAAGTACTCAAAGTTCTAAAACATGAACTTCCTGATGTCACAAAAGTTCACTACTTTTCCGACGGTGCATCGTCGCAGTACAAAAACAAGAAAAATTTTGTAAACTTGTGCTACCATGAAAAAGACTTTAGTTTAGCTGCAGAGTGGAACTTTTTCGCAACCTCTCATATCAGGAGCGCTTGCGATGGCGTTGGCGGCACCGTGAAGCGGCTGGCAGCCCGGGCAAGTCTTCAGAGACCCTACAAGGGACATATCCTTACACCCCATGAGCTTTTTACATGGGCAGAAAAAAATATCAAAGGTATATGTGTGCTCTGGGTGCCAGAGAGAAGGGTTGAAGAAAAGTTGTCGCAGTTTCACCTGAAAGGCGAAGCATCAATTGCGATAGCAAATTTGTAGAGAGCTATACGGAGTAATGATATTAGCTTTATCAGCTGTATAAATTTGGACATGCAGCAGCACCGGCAACGCGCAGAACTGTTGTCGACGCCGTCGGCGTTTTTCCCGCGTTCGCTCAAAATGCCTGCGGCGTTGGTGACTGTTGCCGGAGCCTCTGATATAAATAGGCATTTGCTGCCGCAGCTAAACGTCGTCTCTATTCCCTCCCCCTCCCTCCCTCCCCCACGGCCTCTCGCGCGTCGAAAGAAGGCGCGTTTGCTCTACATATATGATGATTGTAAAGGAGGAAAGAGACGCCTACTTCTGCAGCCCTTAAGGAAGCACGGCGCAGAACGCGCGTTTGTTCTCCGCCGTGCGTTCACTCGCCGTGAAAGAGCGCGTCCCTCGCGCCCTTTCACTCGCACATACAGCGTTCGGCGGCGCGCGGCGACGATTTCATCTCGATTGACGTCATACGGAACCTCACGGCGACGGCGACGGCGATGCCGACGGCAGAAATCTGCTTTTGAGTGTCCATATAATTGCTATCGCAATAAAAGCAAGTTGAGCTCTCAGCAAGGTTTGAGTCTACAATCTCCCTCAAAGGTACGCGCACGTTTCACCTTTTCGTGCCATCATCACTGACCACTGTTAATGCTGGGCTCACCTCCTACTCAGAAACACAGGCATTTCAAGTGGCAAAGACCATACGTCGGTAGCGGGAATAAGAACTGCAACCTCCGCAAAGATTGAAAACCGGGACAACAAGCCAGGTTTTGCATGTGTCGTAAGTGCGCTTGTAGTGAGACCTGTGGCAGTGAAATAGTGCTCCGCTCCGCCAACTAACCGGCAGCGTTTGGTGCCCTTCCGAAACCTCCTGCCAGCCATCTACACTATTTGCAAGTTTTTAGCAATGTGAAAGCACACAGGAGCATACGATCTTGCCCCTTACGTGGTCGCCACATATTTCCGTGGCCCCAAGGATTCGTGGCGGCGCAGTGAAGCGGACTTACGGGCCGGCGCCCTGGGACGCGGCGAATGCTCAACATAAAATTTTGTTTCTCGCTTAAAAGAAACGTCACTCTGATGAAACTTTCGCAAATAAATCTCCTTTCTCTAGTCTTCTAAATTAGTGCAAGCTTGCATTTTTACTTGAACGGCATCATCAATCTACATGTGCCTGAAAATGGGAAATTTCACACATTTTCCAATGTTTGCACCTCTTCCACTTCGAAACTACTCGGTCATCGACTTCAATACTTTTTTTTCGCACTTAGTGCCAACTATTCAGTCAGGTGATTTAGTTGTATTGTGCCTGTAGACTTTGTATATCTTTTTTTTTAAATAATCAAAATGGACGCAGAATCGCCGTATTGCTTCCCCACAAAGCACTTTGTGAGACATAGTTGTGGCCGCCAATGGGAGAGAATAAGAAAGCGCCATTCCTTTCCTAGCAAATCGCAGATATTTTAAGGCGTTCCTTGTAGTATTGTATTTTTGAGAGTATTTTTCGGCAACCTAGGTTTGACCCACAACAGCAACATTCAAATCACTGTAAGAGACTGAAAAAATTTTTTCTTCCAAAAATACTTCACGAGGACAAATAGTGCACTAAAAAGATCGCCCACAATTTCTTAGAATAGAATCGGAGAGGGTCGAGCTCAATGTTTGGGACGTTTGGCGTGGAATGACCCTAATAATAATGCTTGACCAAGAGGATATGCAGCGATGAGTTCGTCACATATTTTGGGTGCAGCTGTCTTCGCCATAAAATGTTAATGTGAGAGGTTTCGCTTGATTAAATAGAACAATTGTGTCCGAAAAGAGACAATTGCTTGTGGTATGGAAATCCATCGTAAATATTACCATAAAAATGCAGAACATTGGGTTGCCAGACATGAAAGCCCTTTGCCCGGCTGTTATTTGTCCGATATTTAAAATATTTTAACCATAAATTGCAATATATATATATATATATATATATATATATATATATATATATATATATGTGTGTGTGTGTGTGTGTGTGTGTGTGTGTGTGTGTGTGTGTGTGTGTGTGTGACGTGCGCACAAGGATGGTGCGGTGCAATAGTGTGAAAAGGAGAGGAAGATAAAAGGCAGTGTTCGGGCGACCATGTTGTTCTACGTCCGCAACCTCCTGCTCGCGTCACACTAGTCGACAGGATAAAGACCTGGCAGCCGCCGCATCGAGCTCACATCATCATGCAAGAATTGAACACCACGCCGTGAACCCCATGCGCAGAGATCCACCACCTACACAGACCAGCATCATTACCGCACCATCAGCAGCCTTGGACGTCACCAAGTACACTGGATCAGCGGACGATGGACCCGTAGAAGACTGGTTCCGCTTCTTCGAGTTCCACGCAACCGCTGCATCACGGTAGGAACGGGAGTAGTTCGCCAGCTTCGATGAATACCTGACCGGTGAGGCATTTCGGTTGTACCTGACCCACATATTTGAAAATAAAAAATCATGGAAAGAAATGAAAGGTGAAATGATCAGTCGCTTCAAAGAATATGATGAAGTGCCCTGCATCATTCACCAGCAGCAGGAATTTGAATGCAGTTACGCACAGTCACAACGTTGCACTAATGAACAGGCTCATATGAGAAGATGGTCGGCGAGTTTTCCTTGTCGTGATTCTCCCGCGAAGAGGACACGCAATCTCACGCATAGCATCAACTTGACACTCCCAGTAAACGAAAAGCCATTGCGCACTAAGCGAAATGCACGCGAATTCGTTGCTTCGAAACCGAACTCTGAACCAGGTTTGACAACGGCACATCATTCAACCATACGTACGCCTTCAGCACGCTGCAGTGCACATGTCGCCATTGACAATTCTGACGCATTCCATCACTCATATCGAATGCGCGAGCCACTACGCACTTTCAAGTCACACGACTCTTCTCAGCAGCGCTTGCCTTACACGATTTAGCATGATGTCACGACATCTCAGACAGACGACCATTCTCTGGAAGAACATGGTCAAGCCACATTCGCCGCGACATCCTCCAGCGATCAATCACCAGGAATTCGAAACTGCATGGACACAAACTTCTGTATCAACAAAACGAATCAAGAAGATACAGCAGCAATCAGTTCTGGGGAAATGAAGCCAACTTGCCTACTGCCAAGACGAAATCCGAATACAAGCATCAGCACCAATGCACGTACCTTTCAAGGCGAAGACAATTTGGAGTCACTTAAATCTAAAGATCAAGCTGCTTCGCGACTCTCAAGCTTTCTTCAGCATACTACACCTCAGCAAACCGCTGCCACTTCAGAAGATTCGCACGCGCCAAGAAGCATCGCAGACTCTCTAATTACAGAAGCGTCAATTCTGAATGAAGACCCAGCAGCCACAGAAGAGTCTACTGAGAATCCTGACAAACTGCCCTCGCCACCACCCAAGTCTCACAAAAAGGAACAATGTACGAGCTACCAATTGATCCCCACTTTAATTTGTGAAAGAAATCAAAGGCCTATTTCGATAGATGCGCTACCTCAACAAATGTCGCAACAACATCATCATCACCAACTTCAAGAACAACAGCAGCAACCACGACTTCGCAACAAAAGGCGACAAAGACCATCACCGAAACTTCCACAGATGCGAGAACAAGAAAGACATCAACGCACAAGCCTACTCAATCCAAGGCGAACTCAACGAGTACTATTGTGTTTTGCAAGAAAGAAACGTCACCGAGTACACCTTCAGCACCACCCATCAGGAATGCTCCCATCCCAAAGATTCCTGCAACAACGCTGTGCACAACGACTAAAACGACACGGGAACTTTCTCGGCATACCGGACGAACGAAGACTTCGCCTCGACTACTCAGTCCATCGAACGTTCGAGCAAGAGACACCGCGTGTCTACAAGTCGCGACGAATCAGTCGACACCCACTACATCCATTTCCCACTGCTGCAATGTGTCAAAACCTTCATTCATCGGGGCGTACCTATGCAGTCGGGAGTGCCACAGCCAGCCTCGGCCACCCGAGCTATGCTGGACGTCACCAGACTGCCGCACATTTCTCGGAAGTTGGAATGAGTTTAAAGCCAGGACGTTGTAATAACTGCACCTTTTGATATTTTGATTTATCATCACCTTGCTCCCTCTCATGTTGTTTGCAGCACGCGCTCTCTCGGGGGGAGGGGGAAGCGTGTGACGTAGCGCATAAGGATGGTGCGGTGCAATAGCGTGAAAAGGAGAGGAAGAGGAAGATAGCAGGCAGTGTTCGGGCGACCATGTTGTTCTACGTCCGCAACCTCAAGCTCGCGTCATATATATATATATATATATATATATATATATATATATATATATATAACAGAATACGGAGGACCCTAACTATATTACCTATTTCTTTAGGCCTTAGAAGAAATTCTACACTGTGTAAAGCTGTGATCCATCGTTTCATAACGCGGACACAAACCATACCAATAACATTTACCTTTTCTCACATTGTTTTATAAGAAGATCCGCCAACGAAGTAAACTTGTGGGATTGTGCAATAGCATGCGTTACACACAAAATCATACTCAGACTGTGGATTAGTTAGTTTTAAAATTTTGGAATACCTGTACATTGTGGGGCCCGACATACGCAGCAAAAGATGAAGCTCTTGGTTGCAGCAAGTTTCTCCACGATCAGCTTAGGATTATGACTTCATTCGGGGCTAGTAATTTTGCGTCGACCGCACTATCTCCGTTCTTATTGTTCGGCAACTCTGCGTCGCTCCTAGAGTCCTTCAACTAACCAGCAGATTTGTTCGACAAAATTAAGCGGCAAATATTAACGATTACTCCGTAAAACAGCCCTAGGTTACGTCATTTGTTGCTTCTATAAGCGTCACCGTATAAGCGTAAATAAAGTCTATATATGTTCGTGAGTACTGCTGAAATGTTCACGTTTCTCGTCACTCATAAAAGCCTCTAAAGCACGAATGAAAGTATTTTTTTTCTGTTTTACGTGTTTGCAACTTGTGTACATTTCTCACTCCTCCATGCTTTTGTGCTCAGGAGTAGTTTTTCTTGTGGTGTAATCAATGTTCGTTGTCGCAGCAAACGCCTCTTCGGGTCGGCGGCAGCTATATAAATACGATATCGCTGCGGTCATTCGAGAAGAGCAGATTACGCGCGGTGCTTATGTGTCATGCCTCGCCCCAACGACTGCCACTGCTTGCAAGTACTCCCAACCAACTGCGGCTGACCTCTGCCCTTAATAATGGTCAGTGTCCGTCGAACGGTCCTCGTTTGAGGGGCCCATCTCCGCCACGAAAGTGTCGGAAATTATGGCCTGCGCGGCTCATTATGGTCGCCAAGGACGCACGAGATTGGGTTTCTGCGGGGGAATGATCGGGCCTCGGAAGTGTGCAGGAACACACACGCATGACGCTTGAACGTATCTCGGGGCAACTCGCGCGAGAGCTAGGCCCAGTTGCATACTGGAGTAGATGCTCCTCGTATAGTCTATTGGCAGAGAACCATCGCCGCGCCACTCTTGCAATATAATGAACAAGTCCAGCGCAGGGAGGCGTGGAATGCGTAAACGAAGCTTTGCACTTGACTGGGAAAGCAAAACAAGAAGGCTGATGTACGAGGTGCGTTCAAAAAGAAACCGAACTTTTGCTATAGCACCTTTACTGCTTATGGTACAACATTTTAGGTGCTGTTCCCTTCAAAGTAGTCCCCTCTTCTGGCAATGCACTCTTCCCATTTTTCTTCCGTTTTTGGATAGCCTCCTCTGGAACGCATTTTCTGGAATGGCGCACAGGTCTCTTCTTGCATTGTCCTGGATCTCCTCTACGGTTTAGAAACGACGTCCTTTCAGGGTGGTTTTCAGATTGGGGAATAGAAAAAAGTCTGCTGGGGCTAGGTACGGAAAATATGGGTGGTGGGGCTCAAACAGGGTGTGGTGTTTCGCTAAGTAGCTGCGGACAAGGAGCGACGCGTGAGCCGGGGCATTGTCATGATGCTACATCCAAGCCTGATTTTCCAACAATTCATGCCTCTTACTGGGCACAGAATCTCTCAAACGTGCTAGGATTCCCTGGTAAACTTCTTTGTTTGCTGTCTGACCATGTGGTACAAATTCCTGATGGGCAATGTCTTTGCAGTAAAAAAACACAACCAACATTACCTTCATTTTTGACCGACTGATGCGTGCCTTTTTTTGAACGAGGAGAACCTTCGCCCACCAACTGCGATGACTGCACTTTCGTTTCAACATCATAGCCATAAACCCATGTCTCATAGCCTGTTAGAATGTTTTCATCGTCATTCTCACCGGAGAGCAGTTCCTGGTTGATTTCAACACGGCCTGCTTCTGTTCGTCAGTCAACAAACGCGGCACGAATTTTGCACTAACACGATGTCTCCCAAGTTCGTCACTCAAAATTGCATGACCATGATCCTACGCTGATACCCTCTTCGTCAGCGACTTCTCGAACAGTCAAAAGGCGATGTCCATGAATCACACAGTTCGAACTCTCTCGACGCGGTCATCACCTGTGGATGTGGATAGTCGTCCAGGCTTGGTATCGTCACCGACCAACATTCTTCCGTCTTCAATACGCTTGAACCAATCATAGCACTGCGTGCGACTCATGCAGTGCCCCCCGTATGCTTGGCTAAGCAATTGAAATGTCTCTGTGAAAGTTTTCTAAAGTTTGTGGCAGATCTTCACACACACACGCTGTTCTTCCACTTCCTTTATTGTCACTTAGGCACCAATCCGAAGAAGAGCTTGTTCATGTGCTCACTTCAGTGGCTGTAGCTCGCGAACTAACGGCCAGGCCGAAACAACGCGGCAAATAGCAGTTTGTTGTCTAAACCTGCCGCTACATGCGCTCAGTAGCCGCGCTGCCTCTGCTGGTTGGCGCTCTATTTCAAAAGTTCGGTTTCATTTTGAACACACCTCGTGTATTTATCGTAACACCTTCTATAAATGCCGTGCTGTAGCCCGGTATGTTTGTTTCCACGTTTTTTTTTCGGTAAGGAGGAGGAGGACGAGGAAGATGGTGGCGCTGAGCGTATCTAGCCTTGCAGTGTTCGTTTATGAAGTCAAAATTGGGGAAACAGGAGGCGTAGAGACAATTGTACGTGAACGACAAATATAGTATGACGTATTGGCTATGCACTAAACTGCGCATTCCACATTCGCTTGAGAGCTTAGTTATACGAATAAAGTGCTAGATGTTCTCAAAAAGCAGATAGCTTTTTATTGCGATAGCAATTATATGGACACTTGAATGGGATTTATGGCGTCGTCGTCGCCATCGCCGTCAGGTTCCGTATAGATTCCAAGGGCGATAAAATCGTCGCCGCGCGCCGTACGAGTAAAAGCGCGCGGGGGACGCGCGCTATCACGGAGAGCCAACGCACGGCGGAAAGCAAACGCGATTGTCGCCCAAAAGGCCGTGGGAGTATATGGGGGGGGATGGAGGCGGGCCGACGCTGTGCTACGGCACCAAATGCGTATCTTGCAACCCAGCGCAAGGAGAACTGGCAACGCAATCTCCCACGCGAAAGCAAAAAAAAAAAAAATGTCACAGTTTCGCCCTAAGGGCGAAGCAATGAATGCGATAGCAACACAGCAATGTCATACGAAGTAAGGTGAGCGGCTTTGGTAGCAATATGAATTGTAGTAAACATGAGCTGATTAAGTAAGCAGGTGTGCTGCGGCGTAAGTAGACCCACATGAAGAGAGACTCGATGACCACGAGAAGGCGCGTGTGAAACGGTGGTGTTGATGACAAGCGCTGCCCGTGGGCAGCGCGTGCGAAGGGACACACCTGTAGCGCTGCACTGCCGATCCGGGCAGCATTGCATGTGTAGCGTGCGTTGGAAAATGTGGCCCGACTATTACTAATTGTGATGTGAGCGCGCACAAACATGAATAGATCACACTGAATGACTGCAGACAACGACTGTCAAAACGCTGGCAGCAAGCGCATATACGCCCCAGCAGCCGAAGGTACGTGCGGTCTATCGCTTCAACGGAAACTGCGCGGCGAATGCACAGCGCATAAAGGTCAGAGCCGTGTGGAGATAAGAGACGGTGCGAGCGAGCGACGAGCGCGGTTGTTGGCAGAGTAGAAATGCGCCCCCCCCCCCCCCCCCGCTCCCTCCGGCGCTCGCTTCCCGCTTCCTAGCTTGCGCGTGGAAGATTGAGTGCGTTCGCTCTCCGTGACAGCGTGCGTCCCCGCACGCTTCCGCTCGGGCATACGGCGCGCGGCTACGATTTTATCTATACGGAACCTCACGGCGACGACGACGGCGACGGCGACGCCGACGGCAGAAATCCGGTGGAAGTGTCCATATAATTGCTATCGCAATAAAAAAAAAAGCGGGGAGGCAGCGCGGGAGGGACGGGGGGACCAGCTTCTACTCTGCCAACAAATACGCTTGCACTGGCTGTGGTAGCCGTCGCCCGCACCGTCTCTTTAGAGAGTTTTAGCTTGTCCGGTAATCGGGTAGAAGCGGGTGGTCGGGGCGTTGGGGCGTGTTAGCGGAACCGTAAAAGTGAGCGGCCTGTATGGTGCTGTCACCTGGTGGCGCAGAGGTCAAACTGACAAAAACAGCTAATATTGCAGTAACCAAGTGTATTCTACTTCGCTGCTGATGTAAATGTTCGGAAGCAACACGATTACGCCACTGCCGAAAATTTACACCAGCAGCGAAGTAGAATGGTGATATTCCCCCTGTTAATTCTGCCTAGAATTAGATTCCATGGAACACAATTTTTTTAATATTTCACCGGTATAAATTACCAAGAAAAGGACTTCTTGAAAATCCGCTTGGTAAATTAGGGGTAAACTTAACATCAGAAATAGTACTAACTTTCGGTGCCTCAGTACAGGGTCTTAGCCACAGGGACGTCTATGATGCCGCTGACGCTTTTATTTAGTCATCAAAACAAATAGAACTTTAAATTACTACTTTATTAAAATTATTTTATTGATATTTGTGTGTTAAATCCTAGCATTACTATTACAAATTGTCCTGTTTAGAAAAATAAATAATGTGCCTTTTCTGATTGCTGAATTCCACATTACTTGTAGTTTCTTGAAAAAGTACGAAACAGTTCAGGTGCCTAAATCTTGGCCAATCCCTCAGGGTGGGTGTGAGCCATATTATAGAGACATCATCATCGTCAAAGTTCACTCGTGGTATATTATGGTGCGTTTGGATGATACCGCTGATTGGTGAAAGCTGAGCACTGGCGGATGCGTGCTGTAGTACGTGACGTAATTGAAGTGTCGCATTTGGTAAACCTCGCAGAAAGTGGTCGATGACCCTGCCTCCTCTCGATGCGAACCATTATCAACCGTACTACGTCGGCGGCTACGAAATGGCGTGGCCACGCGGGTGCCATTTTGAAAGGGACCTGCGATGGGGACAGAGTGTGCGCCAAGTGCTCATAGCTTAGTGTGCGTTGTGTTCTCGCCGATGAGTTCGCATTGAAGTAAGAGCCAGCAGGAAGGTTAATTCGCTCGCTGCTCCGGGCCCTACCTTGAAAGGTATCTCGACTTAGATGACGGACGGACGGAAGGACGGACAGACGGGTTTCCTCGTTGGGTAGGCGTAGAAATGCCCCCGCATTTAATATTGTACATTTCTGATACAGCATGAAAAACAATGTGCCTTTTTACAACAAAACTGTATATGACTAGGTTCTGGCGGATCGCGTCCGCGGACAAAACGACGCGCAGAACAAGAAAGTCGTCCGATGCTGGTGATTGTGCAGAAATGGTCTATATTCAATGGCACATACCCGTGTGCTCGGCGACCTGTAAGGCGCCCTTGAACTACCCTTGCCATACGTGGGACAGGAAGATACAAAAACAGTGCGTCGGAGCGATGAAGGCTCTTGCGCAAACGCTAGTCTATGACGATGCGTGTCGCAACGTCAGTGCTAAAACGTAATAGTCTGCCAACCAATAGTTGTGTCTGATTTTCTCTTGACATAGCCATTTCCCTAGCGACATCATCAGTTGCCGCTTGGACTCGGTGTGGGTAAGACCCGTGTCGCTTGATCCGACGAAGAGCGCGCCTTCAAGGAGCGCCGGCGCGCTCAACAGCGCGAATGAATGCGAAAGCGACGAGAAGCCGAACGCGCAGCGGCCAAACGTGCTGCGGCCGATGGTGCAAGGTGGTGTGAATCTAGTTGCTTAAGCTCGCTTTCAATCGCACATTCAGCATGCGGCGTGCGGCGCCGAAACGAAGTTATGTGTTGTGTCTTTTCAATCACTTACCATAACCAGCAAACTGAAAAATAAATAACATATTTAAACAAAACCAACTGCTTCACTGGTTTTCCATTTTCACATCGTGAAAGGGCTCTAAATTTTTTTAGGCGAATCATACAAAAGCTCCTGTGATTTGCTGCCGAGCACTCCTACGACAACTTTACGTTCGCCTTTTACTAACATCAAGAGTTATAACCCGAGAAATAGACTGAATGTGTGTGCTTCCGGCTGAGCATATGATCCAGGCTGCAGAGAATGATTCGCAGTAGTCAGAAACGTCTTCGCCACGAAAGGTAAGAGTAATGAAAAGAAAAAAACTCATAGGCCTGCGCGCCACACGCAGCAGTCTCAGCGTAAGCTGGTTGAGCGACGCAAGAGTAGCTCCAATTTCGGAACCACGCACAAGATCTTCGCGGCAAAGTTTCTTCGCCTCGATTTTGACGAGAGCGATCTGAACTGTCCGCCCTGCGTCGGCGTCGACTATGAGCTGCGGCTTTAATGCTCTCTGCAGAGCTGTCTGCCGAGCCCGATGATTCGTGGTTGTAGCCGCGCACGGAGCTCTACGATGCGCTTCTTCAGCAGCGGATCGCACCTTGCGAGGATCCGCAATAACGTGTACCGAAGATGTACCCAGAATACGTGGCGCACATCTAACATCGGGATAGCGCTGATTGCGCGCCTCGTCTAAATCCCATCGCGTCTGAATCGCATCTCGTCGCACGCGGCGATTGCAGGCACGTTAACTAGATGGCGCCACCATACTGGCTGAGGCGCGGGTCGCCTGCCTAGGCGCGCAGGCGCAGAGGCGCAGGGAATTTTTCTCCTGCCTGATAGCATGCGCTTGCGTGGCTCAGTGGTAAAGTATCCGACTCCCTCGCAGCGGGCCTGGATTTGATCCCGGCGGAGAGCCGGTACTTGTTCCGCATTTCCGGCGATAGC
The DNA here is from genome assembly GCF_013339745.2 of Dermacentor silvarum. Lineage (NCBI taxonomy): Eukaryota > Metazoa > Arthropoda > Arachnida > Ixodida > Ixodidae > Dermacentor > Dermacentor silvarum. The sequence continues at coordinate 80,716,471 of NC_051155.1, read as the reverse complement.
AGATACGGGGCGGCGGCGGAATCCTCACGACCAGAAACGGATATTGTAATGAGCCCATAACCGCTTACGCTGTAAAAGAACTCAGCGCCAGCTATCGCTATCAGAGCTGTGTATCACTGCGCTCGTCATCGGAGAGGCGGGCGAAGAGCAGCGGCCGATGCCTCCGCGTATCGGCTTATCGCAGTAGATGGGTTAAGGGAATCAAGAAATTAGCGGCGTCTATTTCTCTCTCTCTCTCTCTCTCTATATATATATATATATATATATATGAACGAGAAGAAAAGGAATCGAGGGGCCCAGTTATTACTTATCATATCATAAGAAGCCAACAATGACACCAAGGACAACATAGGGAAAATTGCGTGTACTTACTAATTGAGTTACAGAAATGATCAATTAATGGAAATGAAAATGAATGGGGTACGAACCCACGTCTTCGCATTACGCGTGCGATGCTCTTATCATTGAGCTACCGCGGAGCCGTTTTCCCATCTACTTTCTAGGGTATTTATGTTTTACAACTAGAACTAACCCTGGGAGTGTTAGCCAGCGCTACCACTCAAAAACCCATGGCGACGGATGTGGAACATCCTTTCTGCCGCAGTTGTCACGAGCACGTGATCTTTTTTGGGTGATGGCAACTGGTCAGTAAGCCCACATATGCTACCTGAAGGCACCAATGTGGCCGGAATCGAGCCCTCGTTTGTAATGAACGACAAGAAATAGAACCGAGGGGCCCAATTATTATTAATCATATCACAAGAAGCTAACAAACAATGACACCAAGGACTACATAGGGGAAATGACTTGTACTTACTAATGTATTAAAGAAATAATATATTAATGGAAATTAATAGGGATGACACAACTGTCCGCAGGTGGGGAACGATCCCATATATATATATATATATATATATTCAAGGTGTTTATTGACAGGATTGCGAGGTCGAACTCGGTGCTGCAGTCCGGCACTTCTGCTCCGTTACAATATATATATATATATATATATATCATAATGTCTTGCACCTTAAGGCCTCCCTGAATGCGCCATTCTCCCTTGATATCTTGAGTTAGGCTTGCGAGATTAGCGGCAAAGCAACACACCACCAGCCAATGGGCCTATTTCCAGCGGCGTTAGTTAAAAGTTTTAGTCCTAATTATGCAGAGCCATTTACAGCAGATAGCGCGAAGATCCAACGCTAATCTTCCGGGAATTTGGCGCTTCCGTGAAGGGCTGCACCTTGTTAGCAACACGAACTGCATGCTAAACGTTTTTGCGCAGGTATTTCATTGCTCCCTTGGCATACACGTTTGTAATGCAAAATGGGCCGCCTGATGCAGTCTGGTTCTATTAAGACATTCACTAAACCACTTTTCCTTCGTAGATACTTCTAAGTGACATTTCCGCTACTTCCAATGCACCATTTACAAAAATATTACTGCATGCACAAGAAAAGTATTTCCCAACCGCAGATCTGAACGTTCCTCCATGTTCTAAGAAATGGATTGAGACATCTTAGAGTGACGCTAACGCGCTTGACAATCCCTGACACAACATAATCAACTCGCCAGTGACAAGAGCACGCGTTCTAGGCTGCGTTAACGCTTTCATGTGTAACGCAAGTCAATCGACAGAACTCAGCTGGCTGGGAAATAGTCAGTCAAATATAGCCGATAGCGATTGCGGGGTATGTCTTGTTTTCCAGGCACATTTTGTAGTTTGGCTGCTGAACATTTTTGCAAATGCTCTCTTCGTCAATAAAAAAAAAACGTCACGAGGCTATTATTCCGTGCAGCAAGACAGTCGTTACATCAGATTCGCTTATCCGAGCTCTCTTTTTTGAAGATAGACGCTAACAGGCATATTCCTGTCATAAAAACAAGGAATACAAGCCGAAATCATCTCTACAGGCAGGATCACAAAGAACCATTAAGAAGTGTGCCCTTTCTATCAGGGCGAGAGTACCAACCCTTAACAGCGACAGCGCTATCCGCATTGACCTGAAGTGTCTTATGAAAGCGCTATGTTTACATGAATAACCGAAATATATTCCTGACGTATCAAAGAAGAGCAAACTCAATGAAAAGAAAGGTACTTGTCAAATCCCGCGTTCCGCAGCAAATGAGTCTGGTATTTCTTCACATCAATAAATTATGCCTATATATCCAATGCGTATGCTGATGTCCAGACAATAGCTCATCATGACGCAGTAGTTATTATAACTATTTATGGGGGTCGAAGTGCATGATCGGGTGAGGTGAACAGCGCAGCGCTAGGTATAGTTTAACCTGCTTTCATAGAAGCGAAGTGATCACTCCCCGCTTGCACTAAACCGCAGTTTCTCTAACCTAACACACTGTGTTTTATCTAAAATGAATAGCAAAGGTCACCACATGAAATAGCAAACGCCACCTTGATAGCTCTAGCAAGGAAGTCCAGATGTCAATGTGTTATATCACTAAAGTTTTTGCACTGTCTAAGAATGCTTGATTGACTGACGAATTTAATATGGGTGTGAAATGTTTACAACAAGCACATTATGTCAGCAGCCTGGCCGCAACTATACATTTGTAAACAAATGAAGGGTAGTGACTGGTTAAGTTAAATATTTCAGCTGTTTGGCAGTTGCAGTTAACACGAGAATGTCAATTTCATTATGACAAAAAATCGCCTGTGGCGTGCATGTAGCACTGATCAGCTTTTTCAGTTAGATTACGCAACGAGGTGGAAATGTTTGCGTGAGAAATCAAAATTATTCGTCTCTAATTAGCAAAATTTTGCTAAATATCTGTTAAAATACAATTATTTTACTGATTATATCATAATTTATAAATTGTAGCCATTGACTTCACACATCAGATCTATTTAGTACGAATTCTGAGGATTACGCCAGTTTTCAGATATGCGTTTTGAACATTTGCAATGAAATGCATCGGTGTTTCAGTAATCTTGGAGTTTCTGTGCATAAAAAGCCGTCTCGTTAAAAAAAATCGCAGTTTCGCCGTAAGACGCAGCATCAATTACAATAGCGAATTATTAGTCAGCTATACGAAGTAAGGATACCAGTTTTATCAGCTGCATAAGCTCCTAAAGATTCGCTTACTAACTAAATTAACAAGAATGCCGTCACGCGCTCCCAGGCAAACATGACCACATCTTACTGGATGTGAGATGTGGTCGGACGCTCGCTGGCAAAAGCCTCGCGTGAGGAAACGCGACCGCAGCAGCGAGCGAATTTGTATTCGTTCTGCCTCTCGCTTCAACTCAGACTAAGCGGAGATAACACAGCGCATACGAATGGTGCGCCTAGACTCTGTCCCCATCGCAGATCGCTTACAAGATATGGTCCTCACGGCCGACCGCACCATACGCAGCCACCGCTGGAGTATAATGGCCCCTCGCCCTGGTGCCTTGTGCGTGATGGAAGACGGCGCACTTCCTCCGCGCCTAACTCCTCTGCGGTGAGCCAATATCATCAGCTCACCATCGCACGCTTTCACTCGCACACACAGCATACGGCGCGCGGCCAATGTGTTATTGCATTTGGACTTTATACAGAACATAACGGCGACGCCGTGGATAGGCGGTAATGTGCCTGGAGCATCCATATAATTATTATTGGAATAAAGAGTTAAACAGTACATTTTTAACGCAAGTTTGACAGCCCGAATTTTAAAGCTCGTGCTAGCTTCAAAATTTGTTCCCAGTGGATGTACATTGTGAAATCTCTCCATTTCATTCGTAATGAGCATTATGTGCGCTAAAGCGATAAGGACGTGTTTTTGGGCTAGTTGGTTCTTCATCATCAAGTAATAGACAGCGCCAGACTATACACGGGACCAAACGACGAGTAACGAGACAGACACAGCGCCCTGTGTCTGTCTCGTTACTCGTCGTTTGGTCCCGTGTATATTCTGGCGCTGTCTATTACTTGACGCTAAAGTGAACTGTTGAAAGTTTGTTGGTAAAATTTTGCTAATGTGCCAAATATGCATTTTGATTTCGAGCGGAAATAAAATGCGCCTCTTTCAGTAATCGAGTGCAATGATAATATTTGTGCTAGATGCCACAGGCGACATTTAAGCGCTTATGTTACCTGTAAACAAATCAGCTGTATCAACTTGCACATACTTGGATGTGCGGATGGTAGAAAACAGTCTTCTAGTGTCAACAGGCACTTTCCACAGTCACGTTAAGAAATAGAAGAATACAAAAAAAACACCGCATATTCACGGGGTGAATGATGATGAGTGGGCGAAGCTCCTGAGGGAATCATCGGTAAACCGTGAATCTTCCGTGTAATTCACCCAGTCTCGCCGCACTAAATCGAACGATTGACTTCCACCAATGACACGCGCCATAGGTGACGTCATTCCTATTTTATAACAGCGCCCTTCGTTATAATTGCACTATCTCCCGCCTAAGGGGACACTAGCACAAACGCGTTCGAAACGTGCAGTACTCTCTAGTAAGGGGGAGAGGCCACAGCGTCCTACGCAGCCGTTTACACATGCCGGAACGTGCACCGCGCTTGCCGACGCCATCACATGACTGCTGAGAGAGTATAACCCCCGTATTCATAAACGCTCCTCGACTTGAACTTGACTTGCCACCGCCTTCAACCCGTTCCGAACGCGCTGCCCAAGGCGGTGGCAAGTCAAGTTCAAGTCGAGGAGCGTTTATGAATACGGGGGTAAGCCGGAGAAGCCACAGCGTCTTACACCAGCTTCTTACACGGGCCGTAACGTGCTAGCACAAACGCGTTAGAAACGCGCAGTCTTTCGTTAATGTTGGGTATTTATTGTCGTCGTGGTACGTGTGTCCATGTGCGCTTCGTGGCGTAGTGGTTAGCGCCGCGCGTTCGGAAGCGAGGGGTCCCTGGTTTGATTCCGCGCTACGGACACAACTTTCGGATTTTTTTCTTCATAAAAGTAGAGGTGGCTACCTACTACTACTACATACTACAGAGGAGGGACAGACCCACACCCTAAGGAGCTTCGCCCCCAAAATTCCGTGACTTGCCACCGCCTTGGGCAGCGCGTTCGAAACGCGTTGAAGGCGGTGGCAAGTCAAGTTCAAGTCGAGGAGCGTTTATGAATACGGGGGTTATACTCTCTCAGCAGTCATGTGATGGCGTCGGCAAACGCGCTGCACGTTCCGGCATGTGTAAACGGCTGCGTAAGACGCTGTGGCCTCTCCCCCTAGAGAGTACTGCACGTTTCTAACGCGTTTGTGCTAGCGTCCCCTTAAGTGGGAGATGGTGCAATTATAATGAAGGGCGCTGTTATAAAATAGGAATGACGTCACCTATGGCGCGTGTCATTGGTGGAAGTCAATCGTTCGATTTAGTGCGGCGAGACTGGGCGAATTACACGGAAGATTCACGGTTTACCGATGATTCCCTCCGGAGCTTCGCCCACTCATCATCATTCACCCCGTGGATATGCGGTGTATTTTTTTTTTCATAAAAGTAGACGTGGCTACCTACTACGACGACGACTACTACTACATACTACAGAGGAGGGACAGACCCACACCCTAAGGAGCTTCGCCCCTAAAAAAGCCGGCAGGTCCCACGCCCTGTGGGAATCGATGTTACGCGAAGCAGTGTGCGGTGAACCTACCAAGTTAATGAAACAACCATGAGAGCACCAAGACGTAGGCGGCTCTTTCATGACCTACATGACACGCATGTCAGCACGTTCATGTCATGAATCCTCAGGAGTCCCTTTAGGTACACCTAAGAGACCTTAAGGCGAAGGCCTCAGTCATGCTCATGACTATAACTTCTGCCATCAACCTTTAGCCTTTTCCTTTAATTAGTATCACATCCGAACCCATTCCATTGGTTTTTGAGAGGTAATTTCTTTTTCGCTGAGTCATGGTCATCACTATCACTTCTTTTAGAATCCTTTAGTGTTTCCTTCAATTAGTGCCCACGTTCGAACTCATTTCAGTGATTTTTGTGAATTAATCTTTTCTCGCTCAGTCATTGTCATTTTTGCGGAGTCATGCTCATGATTATGACTTCTACCATCATCCTTTAGCGTTTTCTTCACTTAGTACCCTCGTCAGAACCCATTTCATTCGCTTTTGAGTGTTAATCTTCTTTTTTTTGCTGAGTCATTGTCATTTTTGCTGAGTAAAGCTCATGACTAGGCTTTCTAGCATCATCCTTTAATGTTTCTTTCACTTGGTGCTCACTTCCCAACCCATTCCTGTAGTTTGCCAGTGTTAATCCTTTTTCGCTAAGTCATTGACATTTTTGCTATGATAGCGAAACATGTAATTAAAAATTTATTTATGCTTTTGAAGACTCTAATTAGCGAAAATGATGACCGCTAAAGCGGATACACCGTTTCTTCAAGCTGAATTTGCTTAGCTAGCATAATGTTTTAAAATTCCGTTAGTTTAAGTTTAAAGAGTGTGTATGAATATACCGGGCGTTTCAGCGAACACTTTCAGAAGTTTGTAAACGTTCCCTGTGGCAGATAGCGCAGTTCTAGTTCATGAGCTTGTCTACTCGAAGAGGCAGACATTACTTGCACTAGAAATTAAAATGCATAATCGAATAAATAATAAAAATTAACTAATTACCTTATGGCGCATGTTGTAATTTACAAATTCTAGCTGGGGAGTTCTCAAGGCGGATTCATTAAGAACGAATTCTCAGGATGACACCAGTTTCGTCATATTATTTCCCGAACTTTGGGGAGAAATGCATCGGCGTTCCAATTACTTTCATGCTTCAGTGCACAAAACGTCGTTTTGTTAAGATTTTTTACGCTCACGAGGGTTTCGACGGGAATTTAGGGCGCAGACTCCTTTCCCAAACGTATCGCCCCTGAGGGAAGCGGAACGCTTGTGGCCATATATTTTTTTATTTACTTATTTACATATTTATTTATTTATCATAGCCTCTGGGCCAAATGCCTTAAAGAGGGGAGTGGGTTATACAGAAAGAGAATATATACGTATATATGTATGCACAACAAAAAAAGAGCAAACACATAAAATTCTAATTATACAATGTTAGCTAGGGCGTTCTTGAACAGGTGGTGATTTGTGATGGAGATTACATGCAGAGGATGGTTATTGCACTCTTCTGATGTCCGTGGTAAGAATGATTGTAAAAAAGCGTCAGTTCTTATAAAAGGAATTCGAAGTTTTTGTGCGTTATCTAAGCGAGATGAGACATACTGAGTAGGTGATATAAACTCATTGCGGAGCTGAGGATGATGGAATATGGAGTGAAAAAGGCTAAAACGAAATAGCTTACGATATGATGCATGGCATGATAGGTCAAGACTTAATTTCATGGAATATATGATTGCGAAAGGTTCACCATCTCTCTCTCTCTCTCAGAAAGAATGAAACGAGTAGCTATTTTGAACCATTTCTAGGGACCGGATTATGTTTTCGTGCCTTGGATCCCAGACGGAGGTAGTATATACTAGTTTCGGGTGAATGAGCATTTCTAGATGACTAATTTTACGGACGAAGGTACTTGCGCGAAGTTACGACGGAAATGCCGCAAAATTCGATTACCGTTGTTAATTATATACGAAATCTAGTCTGCACAGGAGAGGTTGTGAATGCGAAATGTGCATGCCAAGGTATTTGTATGAGAATACAGTCTCCAAAATTAGCGATGTGATAAATGTACGAATAAGATGATGTTCGAGATATGCTCATATGTTTGAATTTCCTATGTTAAGTTCCAACAACCATATGTTGCACCATTTGTTAATAGCATTAAGGTCGGATTGACGGGTTTTAGTATCATCAACGCAGGTTATTTCTCGATAGAACAAGCGAGTAACCTACAACTAGAAGAAAAGACCCTCGGAAGCGTCGGCACACTGCAGGGCTCAGTGATATCGCCGCTGCTCTTCAACCTGGTCATGATCGGAGTTGTGGAGCGACTAAACGCGCGAGTCCCGCACGTCCGTTACACGATCTACGCGGACGACATCACGCTATGGGTTGCCGGCGGCAGCGACGGGTACATCGAAGAAACGCTGCAAGAAGCAGTGAACACAATAGAAGATCAGCTGGATGGCACCGGTCTCCGATGCTTGCCACAAAAGTCCGAACTCCTGATCGTCCCACCACCCGGGCGATATAGGAAGAAAGCCACTGAAGACTCGGGGAAGATCGTGCTCCGAACCAGAGACGGCATCGTCATTTCGAAAGTCTCTAAGCTCCGTGTCCTAGGCATGGTGCTCGAAGCCAGTAGGAGCAACGGCGTCACCGTCGACAAGATCATCACTAAGATGGGTATCGCCACGCGACTGATCAAGCGAGTTGCGACCCGGCACAGAGGGATGAAGGAGGCCAGCCTACTACGTCTGGTGCAGTCCTTCGCCATCAGCCACGCTGCCTATACGTAGGCGCCTTCCACTACTGGGAAGTACAGGAGCGCGACCGGATAAATGCGGCCATCAGAAGGACATACAAGGCTGCGCTCGGCTTATTCAACTGAACGAGCACAGCCAAGCTGCTCGAGCTGGGGGTGCACAACACCCTCGAAGAAATCGCAGAAGCACAAAGAACATCTCAGCGCGAGACTCCAAACCACACGAACGGGACGAAGCATCCTGGCTAGACTAGGCAAAGGCACGAACACTACTGACAACGAAGCGAAGAGGCATCACGCCCTCCCGAAAAGGGCCCTCCGCCGACTGGTGGTGGCGCCCCTACCAAAGAACATGCACCCGGAGCACAGCCAAGGCCGACGAGACGCACGAGCCAAGGCCCTCACTGAAGCACATGCCAACGATAACGGCGCCTTATACGTGGACTCCGCTAGATACAAAGACAAAGAAGACACATACGTGGCCGTAGCAATACGCGCCACAGCGGGCGAAATCTACAGTGCTTGCAGCGTCCGTGCGAAGCAAGCGCATCAGGCGGAAGAAGCCGCCATTACGCTGGCCCTCGCCGACAACAAGTGTACAACGATCCTGAGCGACTCGCGCACAGCGGTTCGGAACTACGGCAGAAATAATGTGTGTGCCAGTGCGGTGCGCGTTGTGAAGTGCAGTGACAGACAGTGCACCGACGGACTGCGGACTCGTCTCCAATGGTTCCCGGCGCATCAAGGCTGCTACTTCGGGAGCACCTCCCCAAACCGCAATGATACGGCGAACGCCGCTGCGCGAGGTATTACTCGCCGCGTGGTGGCACCAGCGTCCCTCGTCTTAGCGGAAGGAGTAGCCACCGACGATGAAGACGACGAAGAAGAAGCCGAACTGGTAACGAGCTACGCGGACGTGCTGGAATGGTACCGGAGCGCACGTCGCTCCATGCCGGACCCACACGCGCAGCTCACCAGAGAACAGGCGGTACTCTACAGACAGCTGCAAACGAACTCGGTGCTCACGCCTGCGCTCGCGCGCTTCATATGCCCCGACGTCTACGAGAGCGCAAAGTGTAGTGTGTGTAACAGTGCGACCGCCACGCTAACTCACGTGTTGTGGGATTGTAAACTGAATCCAGAAGAGGCAGCGGCCTACCCAGGCAGACTGCCAACGGACATTGCCCATGCCGTAACGGCTCAGGACTCAGAGCAACAACTACAGGCGGTCCAGCGGATCGACACAGCTCTCGCTCGCCAAACGCGCAGGGACGCACCCGACGGGACCCAGGGGCGACAGCCTCGTGGAGAACGTTGGGTCCCCCGGCGTAAGCGTCGAGACGCAACTTGATGACTGCACATATATAGTCGGGTAGCAAGAGGGCCCTGCGTGGCACCCTGCTACCTCCGCCGGTGCTTTAATAAAGTTCATTTCTCTCTCTCTCTCTCTCTCTCGATAGACAACACAATCATGGGCAAATATGTTTATGTACAAGGAAATTAACACACGAAGGTAAGTCAATAATGTAAATAAGAAAGAGTAAAGGGCCTAGTACCGTCCCTTGAGTGACCGCAGATCGAACAACAGTGTGCTCTGAATTTACATTATTTGCAGACAAAAAGTGGGAACAGCTAGTAAGAAAGATTTCTAGCCAATAGAGCAGTTTATTGTCTACGTTAAGCTGGCGTAGTTTGTAGAGAAGCAGTTTATGGCATACCTTCTCAAATGCTTTAGAAAAATCTAGACAAATGTAGTCAATTAGAGAACTATGAAGGATGACATGAATTTTCTGAGTTAAAGATATTAGTTGGGTTTCACAAGAATATGACTTGAGAAAACCATGTTGCGATGGCGAAAAAAATTAATTTGATTCGAGAAAGTTAGCAAGGTTTGAAAACAGAATACGCTCAAATGGAGTGCTAAAGGGAATGCTAATGAGGTAAATGGGGCGATAATTTAACGTTGATTGCTGGTTACCTGACTTGAAAAGTGCAATCACCTTGCCGAGCTTCCATTCACCTGGAAGAGATCCCGTGTCCAATGATTGCTGAAATGGTCTAGTTAAAATAACTCATGAATGCACCATTGTGGCGGTCAATAAGTTTGTGGCAATTTCATCGCAGCCAGGTCAAGAGGAACATTTTAATTTTTAATAACATTTCCAACGCCGCTAGAATTTCTAATTATATGAAATGTAATGGTGTATTCGGTGTATGAAAATTATGGCAGCGAGATATTTTGGTCATCATAAAAGTTGCGCGAAAAAAATGGCGTTAAACACGGATGCGCATTTCTCGGGAGAAATGGAACAACCAGCGCTGTCGATAAGGTTTACTATGTTATCAGCCTTGGGATTTACAGAGCACCAAAACTTTCGCAGATCGGTTGTCAGCATAGATGGTAAGGTATTTTATTCATAATTTTCCTTCGAATTTTTAAGGGACGCCATGTATTCTTTGAAAGCCTGTTTGTACGATTCCCAGTGCATGTCACTAGGACGTAAACAGACTTATCTATAAAGCGATTTTTTTCCTTGCTAGACGCTTAAGCGTAACATTAAAACATGGTGCATTACGATTTAAAGATATTCGGCGAAGAGGGATATACTTGTTGGTTAATTCAGCGACTCTAGCTATAAACATGTTTCAGTTACATTGAACACTACGGTCGTCGAAGTAGTTCAAATGCATATATAAAAGTACAAAGCTCACGGTTAACTGCCTCAAAGTCTGCGTTCTTGTAGTTTCTAATAAACTTACATTTTTTTGAAGTTTTAGGTCGTGAGAAGTTCATCTGAAAAGTAATAGTGAATGATCACTTAAACTAGGTAAGCGTGTAACATTAGAAACAAAAACAGCTGCAGATGTTGGCACCTGATTAAGAATGTTCGACGCGGTTTAAGTGATTCTAGTAGGTTGCCGGACTCGCCGAGTGAGTGAAAATGTGGAACACAACTCGAAAAAATATTGTGCTAGTTTATTGTAGTAAGCTAAAGGTGGATCATAACACCATGCTATTTTAGGGATCGTAAAGTCTCCTACTAGAAACAGTGGCTAAATGGTGGTAACAAGATATAACACTGTTAATTAGTATATTGTATAGTATAGTAGTAGTTAATTAGTATATATAATTAGTATATAGTAGTTAATTAGTATATAGTATAGTAATTAGTATATACTAAGTGCTATTAGTATATGACGTATGACGGGGAGCGGTAACAAAGTCCCATAAGAACTTTTTGATGATTAATTTCAACTAAAACTCGTTAGTTCAATCCACCGAGAAGTAAACGTTTTGGGGACCGCAAACCAGTGGGTACTCGGCGGCGGTGAGAATCGAACGCCCAACCTCCCGCAACCGAGGCGGGAGGTCGTCCACTGTCCACCGCTAACACGCTCTATAACAGTGGACATTATCCGTTTAGACATCAGGGTTCGCATATTTGTCACTGATATAATAAGATCATATGCTTTCGTTGTTTGCACTAATTATTTACTGTTTCCCATTTACCTACGTTCTATCCCAGTGTCAGAATGAAGATACATTGTCGCATTATGGATTTATTGAAAACAAACTTTTTCGTGATTCATTTCTGAAACATCATAAAATAATCAAAGTAACTTTATGTTATCGATATTTCTTCCATTTGCGAAAGTGCATTACATTGCAAAACGATTAAGTAGGCCAGTGTCCCTCTCATAAGACGCAAGCACAGCGGTGGACAACGCTCGATCTGACCGCGTGAGTTAACATTATTCTCACGTTCACGCGGCGCAATTTACGAAATGAAAATGTTATCTTTGCAAACGTGTAGAGTTCTGCCATAGTGGCATGCATGTTTGCAGTGCTTCGGGCACGTACTTTCGTGCTTCGTGCGAATGTTTACTGAATCGAGACACTTAGCGAAATGAAAAATACTGCCCCTTCTGCGGCTCTAGAGCATTTACGGTTGCCTTTAATTAGAACACTCTGGACGCACCCATTTGTGGGAAGGAGCATGCGGTGATCGACTGGTCCTGTTTTGATTTACACAAACGTGCATGCACGTCAAGGGTGTGACGAAACGAAACAAGGTTGGAGGGGTCGCACGGCTCTCGCAATTTTGCATCTATATGCTCCGGTGCAAACAGCGCTGCCGTTAAAAAAAAGAATTACCAAGGCTGTAATGATGAAATAGCGGTCAGTACGTTAGAAAACTTTTGAGAAGAAAGCATTTTTACTGTATAATGCAGAACAATTCAGAAGCTTCTTAATGCGCGGCTGGCAGCTAAATCAGATCTCCTCCTTTAGCGAGTAAATTTCGGGCAATTATGCGATGCCACGTCGATCTCGGCAAGTGTTAGAAGAAATATATTCCTGCGTAGAACAATTCTGACGCTTTCTTGCTAAGACGAAGACGCACAGCTCGGAAAATTACTGCAGGTCACTTCGCACTGCAAATTCAAAATTTACAATTTGAAATGTTTCGTCGTTATGAAAGCCATCGACGACGGACATAAAAGGACGTGTTGATTTTTCAAGTACTTAGCAGGAACGTACGGCGTTCGGTACAAGTCAGGTAAATGTCCTATCCTAAAAGGCCAAACTAAAGCTCACTGTACTGGAATGCTCAATTCACACTCTCTCTACTTCGCTCGAAACTGCGAACACCTTTGCTCCGTGGGGATGAACGTCGATCTTCAGCAGCTCCACTGTTAAAGCACGACCGCAATTACAGGCCAATATGACGGCACTCGAGGGCTTCGCAATACAGTCGAACGAGGATTTATCGAAGCCACATATAACGAGTTATTGTGTATATGGAACAGCTGTGGTATCCCCTTGAAAATTTCTGTATAAAATGTTTATTTTATATATCGAATTACCTATATACCGAACTTTTTTGTGAACCCCTTTTGATTCGATATACGGGTTCAACTGTATACTCTATATAAAGTAGTGTGAAGGCGCGCACAATTTATTTTGAATCGCCCCTACTAAGATGGCTGGAGTCGCTGCACTACTTCAGGATGGGATGCGGGGATGTAGAGTAAGTATAAAATTAAAAGTAATTAGTGGATCTTTACGTGCCAAAACAACGATATGATTTTGAGGCATGCCATAGTGGGGACTCCAGAATAAAATTGACCAGCAGGGCTTCTTTAACCGGATCCAAAATATAAACACAGAAGCGCTTTTGCATTTCGCCCCCATCGAAATGCGGCCGCCGTGGCGAGAGCCGAACTTGCGACCTCATGCTTAGCAGGGCATCTCCATAGCCGTTAAGTTACCGCCGTGGTAAGAATTAAATGTTAGAACATTCCAATTATGCAATTTTCATATTGGTTCAACTCTTGTGGTCCTCGAGTTTCGCAATTCACGTGTAAAACTGTCTTGCAGTGATGCCCCCCTTACTCGAAACTCCTCATGGGGTCTGTAAGGTATTTTGAAATAAATAAATAAATAAATAAATAAATAAATAAATAAATAAATAATAACACAGGTCATACCATGGCAACTGTAAACGAGATTCGCCGTCTCCCGCAGAATGCAGCAATACCCCAAAGTAGATAGTGTGGCAGCATCGCGTGAGCTTTTTATTCTTTATGGTCTGCCCCGCGGTCATTTCTAATTAATTACGTGTCAATGACTATGACACTGTAGTTCTGGTGTCATTTAATGCTGCGCAGAAGCTGCATTTTGCTTGCCCGTGATGCTATCAAGTACACTTTTTGTACGAATAAACTGACAGCTGCTGGACCTGGCAGAAATCAGACACCTGACATTCGCTAAGGTCCAATGATACTTACAGTAGTCACGCTGGACTCTCTTTACAGTGAATATATATATATATATATATATATATATATATATATATATATATGGCTAGCATTGTCGTCCGTCTTTCGCCTGTACGCCGAAAACTATGAACATCGGCAATGGCTCGAGCGTCATCGTCTTCTTCTACAACTATTTCCCTGGCGTCGCTCGGCGCAACCACGCGACTGCACTCGTACCAATGATGATGATAATGATGATGTCCTCAGCACATGGCTCATACCCACTTCGGGGGATTGGCCAATAATTGAGCATCTGAACTTTTAGATATGCATTCTGAAACTACAGTTAATGTGCATTTTAGTAATCAGAACAACAGACAGATTAATTTTTCTGAACTGCGTAATTTACAATACTCGTACCAATGCTCCCGTATCCGTCGTCTTCTTCCCCAGCTGGCTCCGCTGCCGCTTAACATTCCAGCGCAGAATTTCACTTCGCCTCTGTAGTCGTAATGGGGAGGCCGCGCGTACGGGAGTATGAGCCATTGCTTAAGGGGGCATGAGCCATTCATTATCTTACCGTGACGGACAGATTTAATTCTGAAGCAATTTAATTTTAAAGAATCGCAAGCGGCAATGCGACAACGGTGGACGGCGGGCATATACCGTCAGTGCCGTCGTTCTCACAGTCGCCGCCGAACGTGTGTGTAACCTCATTAAGAAACACAAAGACGTAACCAATAGTTGAGAAAGACTTTAATGAAGCTTCGGGATTTACACAGCGATAAACACCGGGGCCGCACGTTTCAGCTTCGCTGGTTAACCATTTGTTCGTTGTGCTTGGGCGGTGATTTTGTATCTTCTTTTACTTATGACGCGGTTAGTAGTCCTCATTGTCTCGAAGATACATATAAAACAAAAACAAAAACAACTAGCAATTACTTTTGAAAATGCAGCCTTCCTCATTACACTCAATTACATACAGTGCGAGAAGGAAACGCTCCACGCTCCCGTGCTGCTCTGGGACCCTGCGATAAGCATTTCGCAGAAGTTTTAGGTAATTATGTTAGGTCACTGTGCTGCTTGCTGCACCACACAGCAGCTTACCACTGTAGGAGATTGGTTGAGAAGGGAAAGGAGTGTGGCACTTTTGTTCGTTGGATAGCACATATGCACTGTCAGAGAAACACACTATTGCGCCCGAGATCTGTAGCCTTGACCCCTCGCGGGCAAGCCACTCGCGGGTCTGTTTAGCTGCATTGTGTGGCCCGCTTCTGATGGCCAGGAATAACAATTTAGGTTCAATATATATGCGTAGAAGCTGTTAACGCATAGCATGTGGGGTTACAGCGTTTTCAAAACGTGGTTGCCGTCGCAGACAGAGCGTGCAAAATTGCGAACGAAGTCGGACACGGTTCCATGGATCGCCTGTTGATAAGCAAACTCCGAGTCGAATTTGGGCCAACGATGTACACACGGTTGAGTGCACGCTAGTCGCTATCACTTCAATAATTCAACGTCGTTTCGCCACAGATTCGCGCCACATTTAGCCGGTTCTCACTGCACGTCGGCATGTTTGCAGGTGTGCACGATGGCATGCATAAGATGTCAGTCGGTCACGTATTCAAAAAGCCAGGATAAAGCCGCAAACGTAATTATGAAAACAGTCACATTTACAACGTTTTTTTTACAGGCACTGGTAGCCCTAGACTTTCTACAAAATGAAGTATTAGGCGTCAAATACTTTACCAAACAACCGTTGTATTATAGACGCATGCGTGTTTGTTATTTGTGGCCATTGGAGGTCACGTAGCGAGTTCTCTTCGTCCGGCGCATTTGACGAAATGCAAACTGCATGCAGAGTTGCAGTCTTATTTTCATAGCTGGAGTATATTTGAGAGTTCCAGCAAAGAGTAGGCGTATGCGAATGAAAAAAAAAGAAGAAAAGCTAAAGTACCCTCTGATCTATACAGTTGTTATGGATGTATCACTTAGCTGGCACCAAAAAAAAAAAACAGATGGAGGGACACACAAAACACTGGTAGCAGAAAGGAAAGTGCGACTTTCTACCACAGCTTAGTGCAAGGCGGGCTGCCGTATTATAGGCACACGGACCTTGTCGACATGAGCTAAAAAAGGAAAGATTAATCAACAATACAAGATTCATAAATTTGCACATTAAAATGCAGAAAATTCATGAGAACATGAGTCAGCAAATATAGATAATAAAGGTAATGTTAAGTTAGACTTTCCAAGCAAATCTTATAAAACAAAATGAAACAATAAATTATAAACAATATAAAAAAACTATTCACCCTTGACCTGCTAGTTGATTTAATGAAGCCATTCGACTCAATACACTATGAAATACTCTAGCACAAATTACCTTGTGATGGGAAAATAAAAAAAAATCACAGCATATCCACGGGGTGAATGATGATGAGTGGGCGAAGCTCCGGAGGGAATCATCGGATCTCCCGCTTAAGGGGACGCTAGCACAAACGCGTTAGAAACGTGCAGTACTTTCTAGTAAGGGGGAGCGGCCACAGCGTCTTACGCAGCCATTTACACATGCCGGAACGTGCACCGCGTTTGCCGACGCCATCACATGACTGCTGAGAGAGTATACCCCCCGTATTCATAAACGCTCCTCGACTTGAACTTGACTTGCCACCGCCTTGGGCAGCGCGTTCGAAACGCGTTGAAGGTAAGGCGGAGAGGCCACAGCGTCTTACACCAGCTTCTTACACGGGCCGTAACGCGCTAGCACAAACGCGTTAGAAACGTGCAGTACTCTCTAGTAAGGGGGAGCGGCCACAGCGTCTTACGCAGCCATTTACACATGCCGGAACGTGCACCGCGTTTGCCGACGCCATCACATGACTGCTGAGAGAGTATACCCCCCGTATTCATAAACGCTCCTCGACTTGAACTTGACTTGCCACCGCCTTGGGCAGCGCGCTCGAAACGCGTTGAAGGTAAGGCGGAGAGGCCAGCAGCGTCTTACACCAGCTTCTTACACGGGCCGTAACGCGCTAGCACAAACGCGTTAGAAACGTGCAGTACTCTCTAGTAAGGGGGAGCGGCCACAGCGTCTTACGCAGCCATTTACACATGCCGGAACGTGCATGCACCGCGTTTGCCGACGCCATCACATGACTGCTGAGAGAGTATACCCCCCGTATTCATAAACGCTCCTCGACTTGAACTTGCCACCGCCTTGGGCAGCGCGCTCGAAACGCGTTGAAGGTAAGGCGGAGAGGCCGCAGCGTCTTACACCAGCTTCTTACACGGGCCGTAACGCGCTAGCACAAACGCGTTAGAAACGCGCTAGAAACACGGCCTTTCGTTAATGTTGGGTATTTATTGCCATCGTGGTGCGTGTGTCTATGTGCCGCTTCGTGGCGTAGTGGGCCAACGCCGCGCGCTCGGAAGCGAGGGGTCCCTGGTTCGATTCCGCGCTACGGACACAACTTCGGAATTTTTTTTCCTCATTTTTCTCAGACTGGTTACACACTACTACTACTACGACGGGGACGGAACGGGTGCCGCTATAAGGAGCTTCGCTCCTAAAAACCACTGTCACAATTCACTAGTTACTTAGCCTCCACATTGTAATACACAAAATTAAATCGATGTTGGTGTACCGCAGCTATCAATCTCGGGGCCCACACTGCTCCTTTTGTACAGTGCTCAACAAATGAAACCCGATACTCGGAGTACGTGGCCGCCGGCGCTTGTTGCGCCACCAGTGAACTCTTGTGAAAGCGAACATGGTGCAGTGTAGTATACGCTGAGGACGAGAGGGTTGCTGACGCATTGGAGGCTGCAGACGGCCGACAGTCGTTCGGTCTTTGTTTAGGGGTGGCGCCACCGGAGCGCTGCAAGCCGTGGTTTATGCCCCGCGTTCGCATGGCAGCAAGACCTGACACACATGGGCCGCTTTATGGCACCCCAGACATTTTCCATTATACTCATGTCGACCCCTTGCGGTGGCCACTCTAGCACTCTAATGCTTTTGCTCCAGAGTGACCGACACTGCCATATATCGTGTCTTGCTGGTAGTAAAAGGGGCTGTTCGGATAGAGCCCGTCCAAGACGTGTGGACGCAGGGTGCTGTCTAGGAGATCGCTGTATGCGGCAGCATTGAACCGGCCTTCTAGAGGTACCAAGGGCCCGAATCTGTCCCTTGATATTACTCCCCAGACGCGGACGGGGCAGCGTCTGCGGCTGGCCACTCGCTGGAAATTTCCTACTTCAATTCTGTGCAAATGAAGGAATGTTTGTCGCTGATACGTTTTTTTGGGTGCGATATGCAAACATGAATTTCGAATACAGTGGTGCACAATTAAAGCGTTGGCTGCGTATGATGGAGCTCGAATGACGGAGCACACAAATGAGCATCAATGTGTTTAGGGTGTCCATAGCGCTGCATTGATAAGGTTTTCGAGCAGCCGCTCAGTGAAGCTCTGCCGAATGATAAGTTTTACAACGGAGAATCAGGAAATGCTAACCGATACGCAGTTTACTGCGGCTGCACAACTCCCTCCTTCTGTATAAGTGGCAATATAATTCTCCAACGACAGCAGTGCATACGTAGAGTGACTATACGTATACCACACATATATAGGTAGTGACTATATCGTAGCGTAGAGATTACTCACTACTTATGCGTCTCATTCCCGAGCTTAGGTGTTCGAAAAATGTGAGGCCACCGATCATACCTTGTGTTACTATAGCTGGTGTCGTTCTGCGGTAGACATACATATATTTCTCAAATTTGGTTGCGTGTCACCATATTTTTCATATTGGTGCTCGGCTTCGAACCACAACACCAATACTGCTTAGTCGGCCAAATTCCTTTATCAGCCGTGGGTAATGTATCAGAAAAGGCAGTTTGGTAATTATCTTACCAGAGTAAAGGGCAGCAAAGGAAGATGAGAAAATACAGAATGTCATCTTGCAGACCTGCAAGATGACATTGTGCTCAGACATATCTCCAAACCCTAAGCGAAAACAATGTAAGGAGGCACCACTTATGCGAAGCCGTACCTTTGTAGGCACTTGCCCCACTTAGAAAGGATGTTACCACAGCTTCAGGTTTGTTCTTTTTATGGTGAGCTCTAAAATTAAATGTGGTGAAGCGATCGAGGTTTGAGTACCTAATCAACTTAGCACTGAGCAGGCCTCGCAAAATTTGCCTTAAAACATGTGGTATGGTTCTTAGAGCAAATCGTGCATCAAGTCACGTGGAAGTTGCGCTGTTACATCAAAATATGCAACAACTGTAAGCGGAGACTGATCTTTAACACCATAAAGTACTGTGCTGAAGGGTTGATTTACCTTAGCACGTTCCACGTGGTTTTTGTGCAGAGGCAACTTTCGAATCTGAACATCACATTCGTGAAAGAGAGTGTTAAACTCTGAATTTGGTGCAATAAAATATCTGCATGGACACCCTCCGCTGAACGAACAGGTAAATCCTCCAAGCCTATTCATAGAAAGGTATCACCACTAAAGGCTACAAGAATTGCTTTTACCTTGACTGTACCAAAGTTATCCAGCACAGTAAAGCCAGTTGTCCCTAAAGACGATACATAATCAACAACTGGCTTCAAGATAACCCCGATTCAATGCCTGACGACAAGCTTATACTGAAGAACGAGTGCTACATGGATAGAGCGAAGCTATGATCTGTACTTGGCATGGATGTTTGACACGTTGAAATACACAACGAGCATTTCGTGAAGGCACTGTTGGACCCAAGAGGGTACACAACTCTACTTCATCGCTGTACAGCACAAGAGACAGCGTGTACTATGTGCCATTCCCCAAAAGCACATAAACGTTTCCTTCTGCATACAACCATCACTAAAATAGCGCAAAAGTAGTGAATGCACTCCTACTGACAAGTCTTCCTCTATGTGGTCGCTGAAGCTCGCAGACGACATGAGGTTTCGTATGACACCACTTATAGGCACAAACTGGAACGTCTCACCAGCACCAAGGTCACGCACCTAGGACTTCACGTAGGGCAGGTCATGCTGGCGAATTCTTCTCGCTTATATTTGCTACTTGCATCTTGAAAAATGTCATAGAAGAATTCAGAAGCGAGTAACTTGCGCAACTTGTTTCCCGCTGATTCCAGGGCGACGTTTTTTCGATGACAGAAGCGAACGCCCTAATGATGTCGAGAAAGGCAACCTTGAAGTCGTTAAACACGTAAAGGCGCTTCGGCAACGCGAAAAAAAGTAAACACAGCTGCTCGTTGACCTTCAGCGTGAGGTCATTAGCTGTGGCCGAGTGAACAGTGGGATCAGAGGCCACGCCGCATCCGCAGCCGGTAGTATTTAATAAGCAGCCCGAAGAAAACAATTCTGTGTTGTCGCCCACCGTGTCATTGTGCGCAGGGGAACTCTATGCAGCACCCGGCGATGATTCTTCAAGGTCTATTTGTTGGATGCCGGTTCCTTCCTCTGTCTCATCCAGATTCATATAGCTTCTGTGCACTCGATAAATGTGCCTCCGATAAGACTCGAACTCACTGTATGTCCTTGCTCACCCTTGCACACTGCACATAATGGAAAAACTAGTGTCCTGGAGGTGGTCTCTTAGGCGCCACACGACTTTGCCAAAAACTTGGTGGACGAGAACGCACAGCGTGGGCAGGCGTGTAACATGGTCATTCACGCTACTTGTGGCTGACAGCTGCTGGACAATATGCTGGGCTCGATGAATCCAGCCAATGAGTACATGAACTCGGAAAAATGCTCGCTGACCATGATTCACGTGCTGCCGCCAAAGCCCATGTTAAACTTTACCGGTGCGAAGGATGTTGATTGTTGACTGGACTGTACCGCTGACCGAAGCGCAGTTGATGCGCTTGTCGATGTGCATGTCAGGCGGGCATACACATCGGACATATATTGTATCACAGGTGGTGTTTTGGCTCTCAAAATCACTTTCGCCGCATGTAACCATAAAACAAACCCTTTAAGATAGTATCTGCATTTTTTTGCAACAGAAGGTACCGCTCATCGCCTCGTGAAAGTGGAACACCACCTTATGCAAAACAAAGCCTTTGAGATTTGCGCACGCCGGTCCAGCCGGCGCAAGCAAATCTCAAAGGCCACGTGCAAAACAAAAGTGAGCACAGTAGTCTTTATCCCTTTAGGTGGCGCTGCCTACCTTCATCAGGGTACCATATAAAGGGTGGCTAGGTTCAGGCGTTGTTTTCTTCGTATCTTTTCTCTCGCTCACATGCTCGTATGGCAATGGAGTCGCCACAATTCGAATTTTAGTGTGGTTCCAGGGCTGCAAAAAGATAATTTCTGCTAGCGGTCCGATGGAGGACGATGTTGTGGAGGCCATAAAGACGACATATATTGCCCATCCTTGCTGACACGCCGGATTGAAATATGTTCTTTTCATTCTTCCTTTAACCTGGAAAAATGAAAATGACGAGGTACATCAAGCCGGTGGCAGCAGCAGCCCTGATAATTTGCTCTTATGGGCGTGCTTCGGGACTTTCAGCGCGCGTGCGTTCGCGCTTGAGCGCTTTTTTAAAGTTTTTTTTTCTGCTGGTTTTGCAGGCCGGCGACGCGAGCCCGTGGCGGCTGAGCACCACCGCCATGAGATGTGGCATGTTCTATCCCCACGCCGGCGGCATCAGACCGCGCTCAATACTGCCGTTTGCGCTGGCTGTGTCGCGACGGCAGGTTGGTGAGGATCTGCTTGAGCTGGCCGCCAGTGAGGCAGCGCGCGTCATCGAAAACATCAGAGGCATGGCGGTGGCAATGATGATGATGATGATGATACACTTTATTAAAATAAAAAGTAGGAGTAGCTGTTGTGGAGAGGGTCCCTCAGTCCAGGGTCCCGACGGGCACGCCTTTCATCGCTGCAGCGATGAAGGTTGCCAAGTACCGCTGAGCCAGCATTGATGCTGAGACAGTCAACCAAGCAGCTGAAGGGTAGGGGATAGGTTGGTAGATGTTGGGGGGGGGGGGTGGAGGGAGAGAGAGAAAAAACTTATTGTGTCCATGATGGGGTCTGGGGCGTCGGGGGTTGGGAGACTAACCCCCAGACCTCCCCTTCCTCAGACGGCGGCCCGCCCTTGCTTTCTGGCGGCGTCTTCGGCCATCCGGACGGCCCAGAGCTGCTCCTCTGGGTCCAAGCTGAGCAGCAAAGTCTCCCACTGCTCGGCCGTAGTTATGATGCGTGTAGTGTTAGTGCGGTGGGTGTTTGTGGGTGTAGCTTTCGGGCACGCCTAGATGATGTGATCGATGTCAGCGCGTGTCTCGCAGGCTTTGCAGAGTGGGGAGTATGCATCGGGGTAAATTCGGTGGTATAGTACGGGGTTTGGGAAAGTTCGCGTCTGAAGTAGTCGCCAAGTGGTGGATTGTGATTTAAACAGTGTTTTGTGTGCTGTCGAGTAGCGTAATCGCTCTCTGCAGTAGTGGAGGAGGATTTCTCTGAATGTGGAGCATGCGCTCGCGCGCGTGACCGCGGTGCAGAGCTAAGGACTCGTCAGGATGGAAGACGCAGGATACGGATGATGCGCCTGGTGTGCGAGAGCTCGGGCGGCATCGTGGGCGGCTTCGTTTCCAGCCAGACCTGAATGACCAGGGGCCGAGATGATCTGTACGTGGAGTTGCCTTGAGGCGGGAGTGCCGGAGAGTACTTTCTGTGCTTGGGGTGCTATGAGTCCTCTTGTGTAGCTGCGAATGGCCGTTTTTGAATCGCTGATGATGTAGTGTGCATTGGTAGAGGCATAGGCCAAGGCGATGGCCGTTTCCTTTCCTTCTTCGGTTGAGTGGTGAGTATTGATGCGGCCGCAGCGAGGCGGTACTGCGAGCCCGCGACTACGGCGACCGCCATGGCGTTCTCGTGGGGGTATTCCGCGGTGTCCACGTAGGCTACATCTGCGGCTGGTCGTTGCACTTTTGTAGATTTTTAGCTATGTCTACATGTCGCTCCTGATTGTGTTCTCGGTGCATATTACGAGGTATGGGCGATATAACTAACTGAGCGCGAATGTTGGAAGGACGGGTACTTTTGGTCCAAATTGGGTGGTATATGTTATGCCTGGGGTGCGCAGAATGTGCCTGCTCGTAGTGAGGTTGGCGAGCCGTTCGTATTGGGTTATACGCTGAGCTTCAATAAGCTGGTCTATGGTATTGTGAAGGCCGAGGGCATCCAGTTTCTCGTTATATGTGGAAAGTGGAAGCTGTAGGGCTTGCTTATAGGCCCTCTTAATCCTGGTGTTGACTTTGAGCTTGTCATCAGTTGGGGGGGGGGAGGGCGGGGGGGGAGAGGGCAGGACCACAGTATGTGACAGCCATAGGGATTACCGCCGCACCTGTGATATCGCGGAGGTGGCTCTTTCCGCGAATGCGCGAAGGAGATGTATACGTGTGGGAGAAAGAAGAGAGCCCGTCTGGGCTTGTCGAATGAGGACGCCGTGTACGCGAGATACAGAGTTGTAAAGGCGGAACGCGCGGCGGGCGAGTCGATAGGGCTGGAGAGAAATGGAGGAGGTCGGGGATCAAGTGAGCTTGGCCCGGGGAAGTTGGGAGCCTGGCGAAGAGTGTCACAGGCGAACCGGTTAGCCCGTTCGTTCCCCGACAGTCTCGCGTGGCCAGTTACCCACACGATTTCAACTTGTGTACTTCAGACTACTTTGGAGAATGTGTGCCAGAGGGGTAGGAAGTTTCCCGCGTAATAAGGAGCGACAGACGCCATGGAGTCTGCGAAAATGATAGAAAGGTGCGGGTGTTGGGAGGAAGATAACGCAAGCAGCGAATATCGCATGTAGTTCAGCAAGTGCGGGATCTCTAATCGAGAGATTTCTCTATGGAGCTGCCCATAGCTGCCCGAAAGACCACTATGGCAGAGCCGAGTGAGGAGACGCTAGCGTCCGTGTAGTAGAAATGACGGTTTGGATGAGTGCGGATGAAATGCTGAAAATAGCGGATTCTAGCTGCGCGGCGTGTGCGTGTGTACAGGGATTCGTGTTGCGAGGTAATTGCGCGATGCGTAGAAGTGCCGCGCAGGATGATGAAAGTGCCGTAGAGTTGGTGGAGGGGGACGTGGCTACAGAGAAGCCGACATAGGCCAGGATGGGGCGTCCTGAGTGGTGGTGCTCAGACGAAGTTCTTGGTTGCCACGGTGAGCCAAGATAATCTCTTCTGTAGTGTTGTGGACGCCCAGCTGAGCTAGGTGGATCGTGGCTGGCACTGATTGGGAGGACCAGAGCGATGTTGTAGCGTTAGCTACACTGGCCTAGCCAAGCCCGTTTCGCGCGGCACATCAAGAACCGTGCTGCGCATGCGCAAGGATCAGTGATGTCACACGGCTTGCGCACCGGAGCAGCAGCCCGGCGGATCGGTGGTGCCGCTCGGGTGCGTTCCCTTCGGCGGCGCCCGTGTCTCCCGCTCAAAGCAGATGACAAGCAGACGACACGGCGTTCGCTTAGCGCGCACGCCGTAACGTTGTATTTTGTAGCGTTAGCTACACTGGCCTAGCCAAGCCCATTTCGCGCGGCACATCAAGAGACATGCTGCGCATGCGCAAGGATCAGTTATGTCACACGGCTTGCGCACCGGAGCCACCGGAGCCGGCACCTCTCGCGCACTCCGCCGCCGCCGCGCGCGACTCACCGCCGCCGGTCTGCGCATTCCAAAGGAGTGACGTCGTAGCCGTGGTAGACGCACTGGCGCCGGCGCTTGCTCGCTGTGCAGTCGCGTCTCACACTGCGCTGGAGCCGCTGCGCTTCTGACTGGCGTTTGCCAGTGTGGTATAGCCATGGAGAAGGAGAGCGCAAATGCTGCTCAACAGCGCAGAAGAACGGAGAAGCTTGACTCATCGGATCCCGAAGTAGTTGCCTGGCAATTAGCGGTTGAGCGTAGGAGGAATGAACAGAAGAAGGCTAAACGTGCTGCGGAGACACTGGAGCAAAGGGACGAACGTCTAGCAAAGCGGCGACGCCAGGAGGCTGAGCGACGTGCCCGACCACCCCTGCAGCAACAACAAAACGCCGTCGATGACGTCAACGCTCGCCGATCGACTGAATATACTGTGAAACTCAGCGAAAGCGCCAATGCGACTCGGACCTTCAGCTGAAACTTTGCTAACGCTACGTATATCCTGGCATAGCCGAGCTAAGCCACTGCAACTATTTTTTTTTTTTTTTGCTTTGCGTACAAGTGCCTCAAGGCGATTAATGTCCCGTTGGCGAAGAGTTAAATAAGGGAGCTGGTAGCGATAGCGGGATAGAAGGAGTACGCCACGAAGACGACGAAGTTCAGATTCGCGTGGGCCTCTAACATGGTTAATGACGTGACACATTAGGTGTAGAATTTGTTGCCTTTGCTGGAGGATGTGCCGGAATGCGCAAGAGGCTCCACCATCGGCTTGGATGTAGAGGCCGAGAATTTTTGTGGATTTTACTAGAGGAATGGGATGACGATCCAGTAGTAGTGCTAGGGGAGGGGGTTGCCATCGCGGATGGTGGACAAGGAGGAGAGCAGATTTAGCGGGTGAGCAAGAAAGCCCGATTGTTTTGGCGGCAGCCGAAGCGGTAGCAAGGGCGTCTGAAGGTGGTCTTGCATGCATCCCGGCGAACCTAGATAAGACCAGATGGTTATGTCATCTGCATAGATAGTATAGCTAGCGGATGGAGGTTAATCGAAGTCGCGGTGAAGGATGCACATGGCGATCTTGAAGACCAGAGGAGAAAGAACTGAGCCTTGCGGTATACCGCGCTGAGGGTGCAATTATACGGATGATGTCGGGGCATCGACGAATTGTAGGGAGTAGGATCGACCGCGAAGAAACGAGCTAACGTATTGTACATGCGAGCGCCACAGCCCGTGCGAGCACCTTCCTCCAAGATTGAATCGAGTGTCACGTTGCCGAAATCTTTTGAAAGGTCCAGAGCTAGTATAGCGCGCAGTTGCGAGATGCTAGGGCCAGAGAGAATGTCATGTTGGATTCGCATCTTGCCTGGAGATGTGTTCGCTATAGCCAATGAAAGTAGGAGGTAAGTAAGATGTATTCTCTAAGAAACGCTAAGACGGCGAAGTACTAAGCGCTCCATGAGCCTACCGATGCAGGAGGTGAGGGAGATAGGTCAAAGGGATGCAAGCGCGGGTGGTTTCCCTGTTTGTGTAGGAAAATGATTTCAGCATGCTTCCATGCAGAAGGAAGGCCCCAGTATTCCATGCATTATTCATAACAGAGTAGGAAGTCGCAATCCGAGTCGGCGAGATTGCGAAGGTGACGATTGGAGACTTTGTCCTGACCCGGACAGGTATATCGTTGGAGGGCTGAAACAGCTGCTCGGAGTTCATGAAGAGTGAAAGGATCCGAAAGATCGAGATTGATTGAGGCTGGCCCTGTGTAATCTGGGTATGTTGGTTTATCGTATGGGGCAATGTAGGTGTCCCGGAGATCTTAATAGAGAGCTTCCGCTGTGTCATAAGAGTCGAGGATCATGCGTAAAGCGTTCTGGCTGCTCGTGCGTGTTGCCGCAGGATTAAGAAGGGAGCGAAGGAGACGCCATGCAGAGCCGAGGTGCATGGTAGAGTCTAGACGGTCACAAGTGTGGAGCCAGCTTTCTCGCGTAAGTGTGTCGTAATAATCGGCGATTTCTTCTAAGTCGGTTAATTCGAGCACGTAGACGGCGGTTGCTTTTGTTGCAGCGCCATCGTTTCAGAAGGCCTTGTCGAGCATCCAAAAGATGGAGTAGGTGCTGATCGGGTGGTGCATCCGACGCGTTGGTTTGAGTCGATGTGGTGTGATCGTGAACACAAGTGTGAAGCGTGTCAACACATTCCTGTAGTGTGGAGGCAGCGGGGGCATCCTGAAGCACTTGTCTCACCCGGGACCAGTTCATAATGGTTGTGGAATGGCTGCGGCGCTTGAATTCTATGGTATGTAGCCTGGTGATGAGAAGACTTTGGTCACTTGTGATCCTGTCGTGGGTGTTGTTAGAGGTTTCTGTCATGGGACCCCGTATAAAAGTTAGATTCGGTGTTTTGTACCGTTCAACAGTGTTGCCATGGTGGGTGGCAGAATCTGGTCGTTAAGTAAGAGAAAGGAATGATCGCGGAAAGTTTTTAGAAGGTCAGTGCCTTTAGGGGTGTTATTTCGGTAGCCACAGGCTCTGTGCGGGGCGTTAAAATTACCTCCGACGAGGTGAGAAAAGAGGCGAGTAGGGCGTAGGCGAAAGGCTTCATCAAGGGTTGTGCTGGATGCATGAGGGGGGCAATAGACGTTACTGAGGAAGACGGAAGGGTAGGAGAGGTTCCGGAGGATGTGGAAATAAGGCGAATTGTGAGATTGGATGGAGTGTCCGCTACTTCGATCGCTGTGAGGTCTTTACGTACTTAGGAGAGGTGAGTAGGTTGAGAGCCAAAAACAGTGTATCCAGTGAAAGTAATAAGTCGAGCGGGTTCTTGAAGAAATATATATGATGTCAGGTGGCGAGGTGTGTATGGTAATGTACTGCAGCAGGAGCCCTCACTTGCGTGCGAGCCCCCTGCAGTTCCACTGCCACACGATTAAATCGGACGCCATTATGGAGAACGCAAATTTAGGATTCGTCCGGCCGATCCTCATATGCTGTGCGGCAACCACTACGCGAGCGGCAGGGGCTACGGAGCGACGCGGATGATCCATGTCACCGAAGCATTGTGCCAGACGATCGTCCAGTGCTTCACGGATGAGGGTGGGGGAAGGTTGTAGAGATTTGGTGGACAGAAGCCGATGCCGCTGCGACCCTAGAAAGTGTGGTTTCAAAGCGCTGTTCTAACGAGTTGTGTCGGTCTAAGACTTCCGTGAGAGCCGCAGGATTGGCGATGAGCGGGCATGCCGGAAGGCTTTGTTCAATAGCGCTTAATGCGGGCCTCCAGAGAGGCGTAGGTCGACTGGTTTGAGTGCCGCGTGTTAATTTCAGACGGAGAGGCAGATGACGAGGTCTGTCGATTCAGCCCAGTGGAAAATAGTGTGGAGTGAGGGTTGTAAGTGAGGTGTCGGAAAAAATGTTTCTGTATTAGGAGGGGGCAGTGTCCATGGCAGATGATGTTGAGAAGGGGTTAAAGGGGGGGGGGAGAGGGGTTGCGGGGGGGGGGGAGTTGGTATGGAGGACAGCCGCGATGTAGTTGCGTTTTTCTTTATGGGGGTTTAGGGGCTGTTGGCTGAACGGGCAGGAAGGTTGAGCAATGGCTGCTTGGTTGACTTGCCTGAGAAAGGTGTTCCGCTGTAGCCTGTGAGGTTGAGGCGGCCTGGCCAGCTGGTCCACTGGGTGAGCGGTGGGGGGTCTTGGTGCGGCTCGGGGGCACACTGCTGCTCCTAACTTTGCTTGCGCTTTTGTTTTGGCGAGGCTTCGCAGTCGAGGTGGACGAGTCGGCGACGAATGCCACCTGGGTAAGCGAGGTAGGCAATGGAACGAATTGCTGCTGCTGACTTGAGGGTTGTACCGCTTTTCGGAGATCTTTGTCAGGAACACGACGACGTAGACACGGGCGGACTCCGTTTGACGGAGGGTGCGGTCTGCAGCCGCTCGCACTTCGCAGCGAGAATCTCCGGCTTGGTTGTCCCCGCCGCAGTGAGGGCAGCCCACGCGACAGGT
Organism: Dermacentor silvarum; assembly: GCF_013339745.2. Lineage (NCBI taxonomy): Eukaryota > Metazoa > Arthropoda > Arachnida > Ixodida > Ixodidae > Dermacentor > Dermacentor silvarum. Next base: position 80,687,716 of record NC_051155.1, on the reverse strand, counting down.
GTGCGGTTGGTTCTGTGAGTCTAGCGTGAGGCCACATTTAAGGCACTTAATAACTTCAGTATTGGGGCACACATCCGCACGGTGACCGAGGCCGGAGCAGACGGTGCAGAATTGTGCCCGAGGCTTGTATGGGGCACAGCGCACCATCACACCGCGATAGTTCACCCAGCGCGGAATGTGCGATCCAGAGAACACGATGAGGACAGTGTGCTTGGAGCCCATCATGCGAGCGGTGAGGATGCCCGAGTCAGGGTCCCAAAGGTTTCCCATGAGTGCAGCCGACGAGGGTTTGGGTGTAATATCAATGGATGACTCCTCGGCAGTGTTGGCCCGAGCAAGGTGGGCAGGTGTAGTCGAACGAGGCGCGAAGGAATTGTTACAAGTGCCTATTTGGAACGCTTGCAAAGTACGGCTTAGGGTGTCCACCTTGAGCGAGACAGTTAAGCCTGGTTCACATCGTGCGATTTTACACTGCGTTTCTCGCAGATTTCCGCAAATGCGAACCTAGCATTGCCGTTTCACATGCACCGAGCATCGCAGCTGCGATTTTCCTCCTCCTCCCTCAATCCCATTGCCCCCTTCCCTTTGAAGAGGGATAAAGCTTTTAGTTCATTCATTCATTCGCATTTGTGAGCACCTATAGGGCAGGGCGTTCACTTCGTTGATAAGAAAGTTAAAAAAATCAAGAAAACGACAGAAACTTTTTGTGCACTTTTTTGTATTTGAAGTCATTTTAAAAAAACATTAAGTAGAGGCCACAATTGACGATTCGTTTGTGATTGGTTCTCCGTCCTCTCAACTGCCTGTTGCTCTATGCCTATTGTGTAAACTTTGTGTGGACCCGAACGTCTCATTTCCTTTCAGGTACAGTGGCCAACATGACGAGTTTGTGGTAGTGATGCAGAACAATCGATAGCGGAGTGGCTATCGAACTATCGATAGTGCGATCGATAGTAATTAGTAACTACCGATACAATGAAATCAACCGCGCGAACTCATTGCGGCATAAACTTGATTCCCCGAGTGGGCATGGTGGTGGTGCTAACTATGACAGGAATCCTCGTTATCGCAGTCTACCCGTCGCCGAGCTCTTCAGATGTACGCCACGTAGAGTTGGTGGATAAAGTGTTAGTGTCGCAAATGTTCTTGTTGTGCTGCCAACAGCGACCCTAAACGCACGGTTTGGCGCGCCTGATTCTCAGCTGAATTCGAGTTGAATTATTACTTCAGTACGTATTCAAGGTCAGTGCTTGAACTGAATCGAAGCTGCATAGACATAAAAGCAAGGAACGAGTGCCAGACACCGCTTCAACACCCGTCGCCTGAGTTTCCTGAACCCAGCCCAGTTATCAACTTCCGTGAAATCACGCAACTTTATAACACTAATCACGGCCGATTCCCTCCCCCGCCCCAGGCCTAACCAAAGAAGAGAAGCGCTGGCTCTACACTAATACGGTACTGCGCCTCGCAGTACTTCATTGCTTTAAGCTTCACCGGGGAGTGCCCGCAACTGTGCGTGCACGTTCTCGGATGTGTTCCACGTGGTGTGGGCATGCCCCTCTCAACCGGCTTATCCCCCACCCCCATCCACCCTACAGAGCTGGGAGGCTGCCTCCTCGCTGCTCCACCTTAGAGAGCCAAAGAGCCCTCGTGGCCCGGCCCGAGCTGCTGCCGAAGCCACAGCGTCCTATTGCGTGCCGAATCGGCAGGGCGCATTTTTTTGTTGTTCCATCGAGGCAGCCCCTTTCATCAGCGTCGCCCAGACAGCGACAGTGCTCGACACCGATGGTGACGGGCAAACAAGCACCCCAAATCGGCAGTGCGCATCCTTTGGCTGTTTCCGCCGATGCCACCCCCTTCATCAGCGGCCGCCTACCTGACGACAGTGCCCGACACCCACCATGACAAGCTGACCGTCGCGGAGATGCCGCTCATTGATGCGAGGGGCCAACTTCGTGGAATTACTACTGTGGGAACGGCGACAATCTCGATTTCCTAGATGGCACGCAGTTGCAGCAAATCCGAGGGCGAGGGTGCAACATTAGAGGCGGAGTTCCGTGAACATTACAACCACTCTGACCACACCAAGGTCATCAGATTCCCTAGTCGGGTCAACTAGGGAAGACGACTGTTTTACAAGCGGGCACCATGGGTGCAGTGGTGTGTTCTGATGTGTTCTGATATGCGTTCACACATGCAGTGAGCTGAAACATTGAAAGTTCTCCCCCATGGAGTGGGCTTTCACATCTAGAGCCACTGTAAATATTAGAATAAACCCTTTTTCTCTCGCTCTTACCCGGATGTACTCATCCTTAAAGCTGGAGGATCACAGGCCTAAACGCTACCCGGAGTCCCAACAGTCCCGGACTAGGGACCCCACCTACATTTTCTAAAGGACCGGCACTCAAGGCCGGCTCCTTACAGCGCGCCCGAACCGCCGATGGAGGAAGAAAAGAAGGGCCGTTCGGCGCCAAAGAGGACAAAAGCAAGGTGGCAATTACGTTCCCCCTCGTGAGGTTCTTTTCGAGGTGAACTAGGCATGACACAGGTGCGCGACACGGTAAGGGGTCGCGAATTGGTCACGCGCGGCAGCGAAGTCGTAGCACGACGCCCAGAAAGCATATTGCCTGTCTTTAAAGTGTCGGGGGTGGGCAGCGTCGAGAATGACCTACGTGCCCTTTGTATTCCTTCGTTGACTAGAAGAGACTTCAGACCGCGCCGCCTCGAGCATGGCTTAAAAATAAGCGCAACCAAAGGCTACTCGGAATGAAAAGCGACGCTGGTTTCATGGAAACATCTTTGTTTGTTTGTTTTCTTTCTTTATTTTTCCCGTTTGGTTAAAGGTTTCGAGATCTCCGACACTAGAGATCGTTTCGATAAGCACATTTCGAGCTTTTTTGTTCGTTTATTTTAGAAGCTCAACGATATACCGAAAGACATGGCTTGCGCGCGCATAAATATTTGTGAAACTTTTTTCATCTTGTCTTTACTTTTTATGCAAATAGGCTTCTTTTTTGTAGGAGATACGCTTGGAGTTTCAAGTTCAGGTTATTTCTTAGAAACCTTTAGTCGTGCGCTTGAGTATCAGTTCACTTTTCGGTAATGTTCGCGAGATTTTTCTTTGAAGGTAAAGCGCGTTACTTGGGGAGCATTTGTGTAACTTTGCCTTTTAAAAAGGTGCTTGTGCCGTTCCTTTAAGGCGTGTCTTGCGCTGACACAAAGAGGCAAGGCAATGGTGCGTGTCTCGCGCGCTTTTTAGAAGACGGCAGTGTATGGAGTTTCCTTCAGAGCGTGCGTGGAAGTTCTTATAAATAAGCGCGGATGTTATTGTAGTTTGAGCACGCAAGATTTTTTTTTGTTGTTGTTTCTTTAGTGCGTGAGTTGCGCGTATGAGTTAAGAGTTTCGACCGCAAAGTTTAGCGCTTCTGATAGTAGATCCGTAAAGTCAGCGAGGCTTCTCAGTGACATAGTCCATGCGTTAATAACGAATGTAGACTGCTAACAGACTGGTCATGGCGTTTGTGCTGCGTATAAATTTCAACAATCAAATATTCAGGGCATTTTCGAGTATTCTACCTTTTCTCTCTGCAGCACGACGATCTGACTTTATTGAACGCGGAGGTTAATGAGAGCTTGCTTTGGCGGCAAGCATTTTGGGGTCCAAATTATTGGGTCAGGCGAAGCCTGGTGGATTTAAGCGGATTTCGGGCGCGTGAACGCCATGTGGTGCTTTGTTACTGGGAAGGACTCTCCGTATCGGATGTTGCGAGAAGGTTGCGGCGTCCTGATATAATTTAAAATTATGGGCTTCAGCGAAAGTTTAGTGATTTGATGGCTGCTTTGGTGCTGCATTAGACAAGGGCAGGTGCGTTGATTTGTTCGTTAGACCCAACGGCACTCGGCGAGCACATAGCTTTCCTGTGCCCTGTGTCGTGTGTGTGCTTACGTGTTTCCCGGGAGAAGGTCATAACGAAGATAATGCTGGGACCTCAAGCTCGATTGGGTCATCGTCATCATTTCAAGAACAAATCCCGAGGTCGCGAATGACCGCCGATGCTTCGGGCAGCCTGATGGCTGGTCAACCTCAGTCGGATCTTCCGGCGGCGGAAGAGTCTGTTGGGTCCGGAATCGTCAGGGCGCATTCTTTGGTTGTTTCCATCGAGGCAGCTCCTTTCATCAGCGTCGTCCAGACAGCGACAGTACCCGACACCGATTGGGACGGGCAAACAAGCACCGCAACTCGGCAGTGCGCATCATTTCGGTGTTTCCCCCGATGCCATCCCCTTCATCAGCCGACCTGGCGACAGTGCCCGACGCCCACTATTAGAAGCTGACTGTCGCGGAGGTGCCACTCATTGATGCGAGGAGCCAACTTCGTCGAATTACTACTGTGGGAACGGCTACGATTTCGATTTCCCAGATGGCCACGCAGTTGCGGCAAATGCGAGGGCGAGGGTGCAACATTAGAGGCGGAGTTCTGTGAACATTACAACCACTATGATTGACCGCACCAAGGTCATCAGATTCCCTAGTCGGGTCAACTAGGGAAGATGACTGTTTTATAAGCGGGCACCATGGGTGCAGTGGTGTGTCCTGACGTGTTCTGATATGTGCTCAAACATGTAGTGAACTCAGACATTTTCAAGTTCTCCCCCGTAGTGGGCTTCCATATCTGGAGCCACTGTAAATAGCTAGAATGAACCCTTTTTCTCCAGCTCTTACTCACGGACGTACTCATCCCTATGGCTGAAGGATCACCAGCCTAAACGGTATACTCTGAGTACCAACAGTCCCAGACTAGGGAACTCTCCTACATTTTGGAGGAACCGGCCCTTAAGGCTGACCCCACTTCTCTCTCTCTCAGCATATATAGATATAAATGTTTCCGCCACCACCACTTTGGCCTTGACACAGCAGTTGCGTACTATGATTTGTTCCAGCACACCATCCTGCGCTCTAACAAGTCTGCTAGCAAAAGTATACGGACCACATGGTAGCCGAAAAAAAACTGATTTGCTTCATAATTAACATGCGTAACTGAAATTGGCGAGTACATGGAAAGTTCGCGCAATGCCAAGTTTGGACTGTAGTCCTCAATTTCAAGTTCATTCGCAGGCATTGAAAGTGGTTTTCTTGCTCAATCCCTGGTCGGTATACTTTTGCTCACGGGTGTACACACAAGGACGTAGAAGGACTACCGATGGCACTGTCGATAGTAACACCGACTGCACTATCATTGGTGACACTATTGATAGCACTGTTGATAATACTATCGTTAGTTAATCGATAGTAATACTATCAATAGTCTTTTTCACTCTCAATAGTCTTTTTGCACTATCGATAGTCCAGAAAAACACTATCGATGCTATCGATAGTCAATTTACCAATAGTTTTGCACCACTAGTTTGCGGACCCACCAGCTGGCCAGTTGTTCTCCGATTGAGATAAAATTAAGCTGGTCGTATGAAGAAAACATGCAACTGAACTGCAGGTAGTCGCTGAATTGCGAAATTTATGGTGCCGTTGGGAAGCTCATGTGGCAATGACTACCTCTCTGTTTTCAGCACAAATGACAAAGTAACAATGGTTCGTGGATGTGAACTGTCTGACAGTCAGCAAAGCCGTTTGCAGCGCAGTAGTCAGCAGCCCTCCATCAGCAGCTTGCCTGCAGGGAAAACGTTTACAAGCTAGCTCCTGTACCATTGGACATTAAAAATTCAATTGAAGGAGCAGAACCAGGAAAAGTATACTGTCACACTAAATCCCGCATAGTTGGATGGACCACAAGTCATCTAATGACTATAAAAATGTAACTATGTACACAAAGTCTTATTTTAAAATCCAGTAAATGTTTACTGTTCGGTCTTCCCACAGCTACTCAGGAAGCCTCTATGAAACAGCTGCAAGAGCTTTGGCGGTAGAATATCCAGTACTCAGGGACACAATTGCACAGGTTGGGTGAGTACTAGAGCAATTGCATTCTTGCAACCAGTGAGAGTTCATGTATTGTTCCTGACTGCAGGCTTCCTTCGAATTTTTTCACCCTTAATGGAGCACTGACATAAATATTAAGCTTGAGATGTATCCATTAATAGGTTGTGCAGTATGCATGTTCTTTTTTTACCATATATGCCTGGTAAATATTTCATACCATTTGATCGCAGTAAAATGTGGACCTGTTCGACAACGGCAGTGCTCACTATGAAATTCTCTTGCAGTAAAAAGTTCATTATTTACACGACTCAGGAAAGTATCCTTCAAATATGTTTGGGTATATGTGGAAAAGCCTGAAGCGTAGTACGCGCCGTACAAGCAGCGAGGGGGTTTTTGGAAAACTGAGAAATGTGGAAGAGAGCGCAAATACTAAAGGCACTGTCATGTGGTAAGTGAAATTCCAGTCGTGCAGTACATTTAAAGTTTAGTTAAAGTTCAATTACTTGTTTTGACAATGACACTTGTGAAGCAAGGTGGCATCACTGCAAGAACTACTATGTTTGTCTTTCGTTGTGATACCAGTAAAATGTTATTTTATCAAGAAAATTTTATCAATGTTTTCGCATTGCGCCACCAGCGAAAGCGGCTGCCGCAGTCGGGCTGGTGGGCTAGAGCCGTCAGCGCCTTCGCAAATACAGGGCAGTATGGGAAAGCTGGTATGATGAGCGGCATCGGAGCCAGCTGTGGAACATGATGTCGATGACCGCGCGAGCAGTAGCACGAGCGCGTTCGCGCGGTTATGCCGAGGGACGGTGACAACCCAGTTGTGGTAAAGACGACGCGCGGTTACGCTGACGCCGACGCTCAACCCGGGAACGGGCGCCTAAGATAAGCGCTCTAAAAGTGCTTTGCACCGTAGTGACCGGCGTTTGGGACCAGTACTTGGCGTATCTACAGCTGCAGCTAGGTCTGTCGCCATTTTGCAAATGCGTTTGTGCAGAAAAATATTTACAGTATATATGTATGTATGATTGTTTTGTTCCCTTGTCACTGTGACCCACAGGGTATAGTATGCTAAAGTATAATCCGATATTGCCGTACTTTTCAATGCCCATGCACCTCTCATCATCATTCTTCCCACGACAAGCATCGTACATGGAATAAATGCTGAGTCTGCTGTGAAAATTTATTTCTTTATGCTTAACGCATTGCTAAAGAGGCTACACACTTCAAGGCAGCGAAGACAGTTCCTTGAACGCACTCGCTGGAAAGTATAGTCTTTATCCTGATGGCATCGCTGCATCGACCTCCCAGCAGTTTTTGTGTGAGTGCGGACCGAGGAGCTTTGCGTTAAGGGCAGTGGCTGTAGTCACGTAAACGTGGCGGGGAGTAACCAAATAGGTACTTTGCGTGCTGCCTACAGAGATTCACCGATAAAATTACGTGAACTTGTCGGTAGTTAGGAGCGCCATTTCCCGCAGCTATAAAGAATCCCAGCGCGTGACATAACGACGTCGTTCGGCCAAATTCTAGGCCCGCAGTCTGGGCGTGACGGCAGGTGCCAGGCAGTATGTTTGACTCAACGGTTAATTGGCTACCGCCGTTTCCTTTTGGGTGTTTGGCCAGGGGGTGAGTTACTGCAGCTGCCCTAAATGCGCTCCAGGAAAGCATTACCATCCAATATAGAAGAAAAGGAAACGACACCTACGCAAACCTCGCGCAGTCTTTATACATTTCGTCGATCCAGACCACAGTTCTCCATTGTCGTAAAAACTAGTAGTGATCTGTGTAGCCCGCTAGGAAAGTTAGCCCGATGACCGTGCCTTCGAGTTAAGAAATTTCTTTTGAGAAGCAATGTTTTCGCGCCTCTTTACATCATTTAAATAGGAAAAGAAAAAAAAGAACAACTTATCACCCCAAACTTGCCATTTTCGTTGATTGATTACGCATTCTATAGCAGTTGCCGTCAGTTGTTGTGCAGGCTATATCATAGTTCGGCTATACTTTGCATTTATTATGTAGTTGTTTATTTGTTTATTTGGACTGTAGTCCTGAATTTCAAGTTTAATTCGCAGGCAGTTGAAAAAATTGCTTTTCCTTGCTCAATCCCTGGTCGGTATACTTTGCTCACGGGTGTACACACAAGGACGTAGAAGGACTACCGATGGCACTGTCGATAGTAACCCGACTGCACTATCATTGGTAACACTATTGATAGCACTGTTGATAATACTATCGTTAGTTAATCGACAGTAATACTATCAATAGTCTTTTTACACTCTCAATAGTCTTTTTGCACTATCTATAGTTCCAGAAAAAACTATCGATGCTATCGATAGTCAATTTACCAATAGTTTTGCACCACTAGTTGCGGACCCACCACTGGCCAGTGTTCTCCGATTGAGATAAAATTAAGCTGTCTGTAATGAAGAAAACATGCAACTGGACTGCAGGTTAGTCGCTGAATTGCGAATTTATGGTGCCGTTGGGAAGCTCATGTGGCAATGACTAGCCTCTCTGTTTCAGCACAAATCACAAAGTGAACATGGTTCCTGGATGCGAACTGTCTGACAGTCAGCAAAGCCGTTTGCAGCGCAGTATCAGCAGCCCTCCAATCAGCAGCTTGCCTGCAGGGAAAAGTTTACAAGCTAGCTCCTGTACCATTGGACATTAAAATTCAATTGAAAGAGCAGAACCAGGAAAAGTATACTGTCACACTAAATCCCGCTAGTTGGATGGACCACAAGTCATCTAATGACTATAAAATGTAACTATGCACACAAAGTCTTATTTTAAAAATCCAGTATATGTTTACTGTTCGGTCTTCCCACAGCTACTCAGGAAGCCTCTATGAAACAGCTGCAAGAGCTTTGGCGTAAATATCCAGTACTCAGGGACACAAGGCACAGGTTGGGTGAGTACTAGAGGAATTTCATTCGTGCAACAAGTGAGAGTTCATGTATATGTTCCTGACTGCAGGCTTCCTTCGAATTTTTCATCCTTAATGGAGCACTGACATCAAATATTAAGCTTGAGATGATCCATTAATAGATTGTGCAGTATGCATGTTCTTTTTTTACCATATATGCTGGTAAATATTTCATACCATTTGATCGCAATAAAAAGTGGACCTGTTCGAACAACGCAGTGCTCACTATGAAATTCTCTTGCAGTAAAAATTTCATTATTTGCAGGACTCAGGAAAGTATCCTTCAAATATATGTTTGGGGCATATGTGGAAAGCCTGAGATCGCAGTACGTGCCGTACAAGCAGCGAGGGAGGTTTTTGGAAAACTGAGAAATGTGGAAGAGAGCGCAAATACTAAAAGGCACTGTCATGTGGTAAGGAAATTCCAGTCGTGCAGTACATTTAAAGTTTAGTTAAAGTACAATTACTTGTTTGACAATGACACTTGTGCAGCAAGGGGCATCACTGCAAACTACTATGTTTGTCTTTCGTTGTGATACCAGTAAAAGTTATTTAATCAAGAAAATTTTATCAGTTTTCGCATGCGCCACCAGCGAAAGCGGCCGCCGCAGTCGGGGTGGGCTAGAGCCGTCAGCGCCTTCGCAAATAAAGGGGCAGTATGGGAAAGCTGGTATGATGAGCGGCATCGGAGCCAGCTGTGGAATATGATGACGATGACCGCGCGAGCTGTACACGAGCGCGTTCGCGCGGTTACGCCGAGGGACGGTGACGAGCAGCTGCGGTAGAAGACGACGCGCGGTTACGCTGACGCCGACGCTCAACCCAGGAACGGGCGCCTAAGATCATCATCATCATCATCATAATCATCATCATCAGCAGCAGCATATTTAAGTCCACTGCAGGACGAGGCCTCTCCCTGCGATCTCAATTAACCCCTCTCTTGCGCTAGCGTATCCAACTTGCGCCTGCAAATTTCCTAACTTCATCATCCCACCTGGTTTTCTGCCGTCCTCGACGCCGCTTCCGTTCTCTTGGTCTCATTCTGTAACCCTAATGTCCACGGAATCCATCCTACGCATTACCATGTAAATGGCCTGCCCAGCTCCATTTCGTCCGCTTAATGTCAACTAGAATATCGCTATCCGCGTTTGTTCCTCTGATCCACAACCGGCTCTCTCCTGTCCTCTTAACTGTTATTCCTAGATTTTTCGTTTCCATCGCTCTTTGTTGCAGTCCTTGACTTGTTTCTCGAGCTTCTTGTTAACCTCCAAGTTTTCTGCCACCATATGTTAGCACCGGAGAATACAATGATTGTACAACTTTTTTTTCCTTTTCAAAAAAATCGACTTGGTAAAGCCTCCCAGTCAGGATTTGGCAATACCTGCCGTAAGCACTCCATCCCAATTTTATTCTTCTGCAAATTTCTTTCTCGTGATCAGGGTCCCCTGTGAGTAATTGACCTAGATAAACGTACTCCTTTACAGACTCTAGAGGCTGACTGGCGATCCTGAATTCTTGTTCCCTTGCCAGGCTATTGAACATTATCTTAGTCTTCTGCATATTCATCTTCAACCCAATTCTTAGACTTTCTCGATTAAGGTCCTCAATCATTTGTTGTAATTCGTCTCCATTGTTGCTGATAGGACAATGTCATCTGCAAACAGAAGGTCGCTTAGATATTCGCCGTTGATCCTCACTCCTAAGCCTTCCCAGCCTAAGAGCTTGAATACTTCTAAGCATGCAGTGAATAGCATTGGAGAGATTGTGTCTCCTTGCCTCACCCCTTTCTTGATAGGTAACTTTCTTCTTTTTGTGGAGAACCAAGGTAGCTGTGGAATCCTTGTAGCTGTTTGCTAAGATATTCATGTATGCCTCCTGTACCCCTTGATTACGCAATGCCTCTATGACTGCTGGTATCTCTACTGAATCAAATGCCTTTTCGTAATCTATGAAAGCCATATAGAGAGGCTGATTGTACACCGTAGATTTCTCGATTACCTGATTTATGACATGGATATGATCCATTGTAGAATATCCCTTCCTGAAGCCAGCCTGTTCTCTTGGTTGGCTGAAGTCAAGTGGCCCGGATTCTATTGGAAATTACCTTGGTTATTTATACAATACTGAAAACAAGCTAATGCGTCTGTAATTCTTCAATTCTTTAACGTCTCCCTTCTTATGGATAAGTATAATGTGGCGTTCTTGAAGTTGTGAGGCATTGCGTATAAAGGGCCGCAAGCTTTTCAAGCATGACATCTCCTCCATCTTTGATTAAATTACTGTTATTCCATCTTCTCCAGCAGCTTTTCCCTTGGTCATGTCTTTCAAGGCCCTTCTAACTTCATCGCTAGTTATAGAAGGAGCCTCTGTATCCGGTTCATCATTATTTCGAATGAAAGTAGCGCCTAAGATATGCGCTCTAAATGCTTTGCACCGTAGTGACCGGCGTTTGGGACCAGTGCTTGGCGTCTCTACAGCTGCAGCTAGGTCTGTCGCCATTTTGCAAATACGTTTGTGCATAAATATATATACATATATATGTATGTATGATTGTTTTGTTCCCTTGTCACTGTGACCCAGGGTATAGTATGCTAAAGTATATTCCGATATGTGCCGTACTTTTCAATGCCCATGCACCCTCTCATCACCATTCTTCGGACGACAAGCATCGTACATGGAGAATTAGTGCTGAGTCTGCTGCGACAATTTATGACCCCAAACTTGCCATTTTGTTCATTGATTACGCATTCTATAGCAGTTGCCGTCATTTATTGTGCAGGCTATATCATAGTTCAGCTATACTTTGCATTTATTATGTAGTTGTTTATTTGTTCGCTAAAAGTGCATTATTGCATAAGCTCAATTTGGTGTCTCTTTTTGTACACGGCACATCTCGTATCGTGAAGGTACTCTTGGCATGGACTTCGTGCAGTTACTACAAAAATGGGACGGTACAAATATATGACTTGAAAAATTACAACTTCCAAAATACTATTGGCTACGCTCTTTCAAATAAACTCGAGAAACGTTAGCCGAAGGCAATCATTTGACCCTAAAGTGAAATAAACCGCGAAATTCGTGCATGGTAGTTGCGCAGTTTTACTTTCAAAATTTTATTCATTTTGCTTGCATTCTGCGCTTCTCTACACCAGTATAGTTGTCTCCAGGTTCCTTACAAAGAGCCGAACGCACGCAAACAATATCTTTAGCGCCGTACAAGACAATGTCGTTAACGTCGTACTTTTGCAAATGGGGAAATTGGTGGTTTCCATCGCATTTACAGAATCTTTCTGTAAGACATACTGAGTTGCAGTCTCACGTCACACATCGCAGAATAAAATTTTGCTGTTGTTCCTACTACCTAAGATAAATGCTAGCCTTTGATTTTATTGGGATGAAGACTTGCCTTAAGGCACGTCTTCATCAACTAGACGTAATATAGCTTTAGTTTTCAGGTAATGCAGCCCCTGAACGAGTACCTCCTACATATATGCCTTGATATTTAGTAGCATGTAAAGATGACACTTGGGACTTTAAGCTCTGCTTATTTATTTCTACATTTGTTTTTCTTGTCATTGTTCACTTCTTCCTTGCCGCGTTGTTACCAACTGGATCGCAGGCGTGGTTACTGCACAAACATGGCAAACAAGTAAAGGACATACCTGTAGGGTGTTCTACGGTGTATGCACCTCGAATGGATACAGCAGTTACGCAAGCATCCCGCTCCAGGTGAAGATTTCGTTCTTCACAAATTACGCAGTCCTTGCCTTGCTACACAACCTCAAACTGAATGTCAAAGTCAAAGTAAGCATTTCCATGGTTCAGTAGAGCAGCGAGTCTGAGATATCAGACCTTCGTTGTCTGCGGCTGTATATTACGCCCAAAATAAGTGATTTTTTTCATCGTGTTGCGCTTAGCGAAGCTGTTTCCTGCTAAATCACCAAAGCCTGCAAAGAAAGACCGCGCCTTCGAATATACTGGTGAATCCTACAATTTTGTTTATGTAAGTTTTCGCAGTTCAGTGAAAGAAAAGATCACCGAAATAGTAACTGTACTTGGATAACAGCTTTCGACATATCTTAGCTCAAAGTGTTTTTTTCTCTGACCTCATTGCAGAATATATAGCAACTACCGAAATCACAAGCTGACTGATGTGGAAGAATAACTATAGCTGAGATCAAAATGTATGCAAGTGCTTTCTTTTCTAGCTCATGCACGCAATAAAAAAGGCATGAGCTAGGAAAAAGGTAGCAACCAAATTTGCAATCATTTATAGGTACTCTTCTCTACATAGACAAATGCGAGAACATTTACACCAGCAAAACGCATATCGGAAAACGATTGTATTAAGCAGCGAGGCCTCGGGCAAGGTGAAGCAGTTATCTTTAAGAAATTAAATGTGTTCTTCAAAGTGTGCGATAGGAGCGCGATGAGAAGGCAGAACTCGGAGGTGAAGTGCTAAAGTCACCGATGGAACAGTAATTTCTTTAGTGCGCTGTTTTGCTTCATAGTTCTGTATTTTTGTTTGAAGTTAGCACTCATCATACCAGTTGTGTACTCGTGTTACAGTGTGAACTGAGAAGTCCTTAAAAATAATGTTGCAGCGAACAGCGTCCGACGACTCAATAGCTGTGGTGACGCCATTGGTAATGCGTCGTGCTTGCCTGTTGATGTATAGCGAAAAATGATAGTCATTAGGCTTGTGATTGCTGGCAATCTATAGAAACGCAGCAGGCATTGGGAAATAAAGTTCAGGCCCTATGGGAAAACGAGGGATGCGACGACCGTATTTACTGCGCAATACTATTAACACCTATGATGAAAGTGCGAATGTCCGTGATGCGGTGATAACAATCAATAAGCTGAACTACGGCAGCCAAAATGTACCTCGAAATTTCCAGCACTAATGAATTGACCTTTTGGTGCTACACGTTCCTTCTGCTCTGCGTCGCTTTTGTGATTTTCTTCATCGAGCCGTGGCTTCTTAGCAATGATCTCTCCTCACACTATGGCCCAGTTTGCCAGCTAATCACGAGCGGAATTCGTGAGACCGCCTCACTGAGGCATTTGCTGTTGTCGTGGTAGCACATAATTGCTCAATTGGCGCCAGTACCCCTCCGTAGGTTTGATCTCGCCGACACAGCAGTCCTGCCTCTCCAGCCCTCTTGCGGATGGCACGAGATGGTCGACGCGATGACTACAGAGAAACTGGGGCAATCGATGAGTTCAGTCACATCTGCGACATCGCATGTTGGTTCCCCTTCAGTAAAATCATTCTAGGTAGAAAACATAGGCATCCGTATATTGTACGGATTATTCGTTGTAAGAACAGTTATTTGGCGATCATTGGTGGTTTCTGACATTGCTGAAATACCAGTATACAATTTATTTTATTCACGTTATTGTCACGTAAATTGATCTTCAGGTGCTTTTCTTTATGTGAATGCAGTCAGAACCAATTTGTATTCCACTCCATAGATGTGTAATGAGACCTAAAAATGGTTTTCATACGTTTGTTGAATAATATGTGATTGAGTGATTGCGACTATTGGTTCTTAAGCAACGACAGTAAGTATAAGTTATGACAGCGTCATGCAATTTTTGTTCATATATCAAAATATTCAATTATCTTTTGGTGCTGTTTGAATCAAAATTACCACAAAATACGCCACATTCACCAAATAACCGAATTCCTTTAATTTTCATCTGCGTTTCAGTATTAGCGGGAAGCACATGGCGCCAACACCTATCACATAAACAAATGTCTCTCTGAGGCAATTGGTAGGCTTAAACTTCCATTCTTATTTCAAGAGCTTACCGTTTTAGCTTGCTTGTACATCGTAGTAGCAATTATGTTAGCAATCACACTTGTGGACAGTGAACGGCCATTCAAAAGTCCACTTGCTCCTGCACTTCAGAATGTTTACATTTTCACCTCACTGTACCTTTATCACAACCGTAAGACCTGTTTACCACAGGGAATAATGATAAAAGCTGTGGTTTAAAACCGCGGAAAGATTGCAGCACATTATTGCATGCGCAATACTAAAGAAGGATTATTGGGCGTCCTCAGGAATATCAAATATTTCTTAATCGGATTACGGCACCTTTCGTTCCTTTATTCCTCTAGAGCTATACGAAAAGAAACTTTATTCTTGTTCGCATCGTTCTTCTCGAAGAGCTCATATGCTTGTTTTTATGTTTCTATGTGTTTCTGTGGGACATGTGTCTACGTTCCGTTCATGTTGTGTTCGGAATGTTTCATTTGAAAGCGAATTCATCTGCACGCGCAAAAAAGTGTGCATATTTTGTCTACATTCATGTGTTGTGCATGCGTGAAATTTAGAACCAGTGTTTGAGCCCAATTATCAAGTCAGAAGAGCGACTAGCGGGAGTCCCCTGTAGGCAGTATTTTCTTCTTCAACAGCCCTTAAACCGTGCACTCTGAGCTCTAAATACATTTAGATAGTGTCAACTGTAAACAATGAACATACAGTCGTTTGATGTTTTCGCAATGATGTCATAATAGGAAACTTACAGTCATTTCATAAACGACAACACGGCCGCCGTGGTTTCTCGTTTGCCTACGATACCCTCCCCACTGGCGTGTTTTA
Organism: Dermacentor silvarum; assembly: GCF_013339745.2. Classification (NCBI taxonomy): domain Eukaryota; kingdom Metazoa; phylum Arthropoda; class Arachnida; order Ixodida; family Ixodidae; genus Dermacentor; species Dermacentor silvarum. The sequence continues at coordinate 80,672,239 of NC_051155.1, read as the reverse complement.
CTCCTCCCGGCGTGCTCTCGTGAACTCCAGGCAGCGCAGCGAAAGCTGCGGGTTGCGTCAACACAGCATAAAAAAATGGTCGTCCACTGTCCCTCCATAATCGCTTTCCGCGCAACACCGACTGAATGGAAGCTTCAAAAAAGGCTTAGGCGCACGCAAGGCCCGAGCGCCCCTCCGTTCTGTCAGAGCACGCAGCCGCCTCTGCTCATGTGGCCGCTATCGCCCTTCGTCTGCAGACCAATCAGCAGCTTTTAGCTTGCCTGCGTCACGCCTAACATGCTGAAGGCATCATGACGTGCAAAGAGACAGGAAAAACCCGGAGAGGAGCACGGAATTGTTCTTTTTTTGTAATTTGTGACTTACCCGCATTGCACAGCGCTGCCATTTTGGCCAAAGCTGATTGTTGCAGTATCTTACGCTCGCTGCAAAGGTTTACTTAAAATATCTAAAAAATATTTCAGGAAAGGTTTAGCGGCTTTTCATTTATATCTAAAAATAATCACACTTGCTCTTCATTCGGCCAAGCGACATCGCCCGCATCTTTCGTGGAGGTCGTGACGTTGGAAAACTCGTTTTATTGTGGGCATAATAGGCTCAAATATTATTGTTCGCGGCGCCATATAGGAGCCAGGAAGCATGGTGGTACCAGTGTAGTTCATGTATAAGACCAGAGTGATTAATGCGAACCACGTACGACCCACAAGTTTTTCTGTGCTTCATCTCTTCTGCACAAAATGCCAATCTGAGTACTGCTGTATAGTCATTACACATAAAAAAAGGAAACGCCAAAATCGCACAAGTTATTTCTTGCCTGTAGACAAACAGCGACATTTTATGCATTGCATTCGTTAGTAATTAATCTATGATATTCGTGAAGAAACCTCCCGAAATGTCACTTGCTCCACTGAAGCTGAAAAAAAAAGCGAAAATGCGCCACATTATATTGTATTCTGTTACTAGTCGGAGCGCAAGTTGTACGCATGGCGAGGATAGCATATTTCCTTTTCTTCTTTGCTACGGCTTCCTGATTCCACTCGAGGGGCTGCTGTTTGAAAGCAGGAGTTGGTGGCAAGCTATAAACACGCAACGCTTTGAGCACGACGCAGGGAAACCGAAGAATGCGTGATCGCGTCGCGCGCCAGTGTGGTCGACGAGAAGAGCGAAATTCCTCCGCATAAGTGACAAGCGCCGTGCCCAAAATATTTTGGCACATCCCTTATTACGTGCTTAGACAATTTTGGCTGCACGATAGTGTAGCGAGATTCTTTCTTGTTTTCAGTCCTTGCATGCCGGCGGTAAGGGTGCTGACTGGGAGAAATGAGATCAAGGGACGATTTTAAACAAAACAGTGCAAATTGTTGATCAACAGCGTATAAAAGCCTACAGGCAAAGAAATGAACTATTTTCAAAAAACATAGCTTAACTGCGAGGCTGCACTGATTCAGCACCGGATGGCGGCTTTGAAAAAGGGGCTATACGCGTGCATTAAAAGACACGGACACGATGCATAGTCCTAGCTGCTCCCAATCGCCTTAATTTTGTTCTCACTGGAAGCACTTATTGCACTTCATATTTTTCTATATTATGACCTCGCAAGCAACAGGGGACATTTCAAATCTATAAATATCTTCAATGGGTCGCTTGCCGTGTAGAGGCTTGATGCGACAATCTCGAATCAAGCCATTATGGCCTGGAAATCTTTACCACGCGAGCGAGCGCCGAGATGCGCTGGCGATCGTCCAGAGGCGGATGGATGTTGATGTTGCTGAAGACTTCTGCGCGAGGATCGCTGGCTGATCAACTGGTCCAGGTTCTCCAGCCGCCAATGACATGCCTGGTTCGCGTGACTGTCCTATGCATCTTATTTTCACAATGGAGGAACTTGCTCTATGCAGGCTGTGCCGGATTAAGGCGGGGGGCTATGGAGGCTGCAGCTCCCAGCCCCCAACTTTCAGTGGGTCCACTCGACAATTTAACAAAAAAAAAAAAAAAACGTTCGTGAGCGTGCTTGCTGCCCACGTTGTCATCGAAAACCGACGGCCGGGGCACCTTCTTGACAGCCGTCGCGTTCGTTTCGGCGCGTTCGTACGAGGGGGCAGAGACTTGCGACTCTCGCATTAACGCACGGTCTCTTCTAAAGAAGTTGTCCAAGCTGGAAACAGCATTCATGCCTAACGCTGTGGCTTGAAATTCTGGAGCGGTACGACAAGGCGGATGTTGCACTCCAGAAATCTGGTCTAGACCTGTCAAAGGCTGTGAACTTCCTGAATTCTTTAGACGGCTTCGTGATATCTATGCGACCACAATTTCAAGTTTTTGAGGTAAGGGCAAAGACGCTTAGCGTAGATAAGAGCTGTCAGAGTGAACGCACTCAAACCACTTCAACGGAGCTTGTAGCAGAACAGGACGACAACAAGAAATGTGGCAGCAGAAAGTTTTAAATAGGGACATTCAATGTAATTAATGAAAACTTAAGCACACCGTTATTTGCTCGTATAACTACGTACACCAGCCTCTGCCAGAAATTTCAGTGCATATCGCTTCCCATGGAAGTTCATTGCGATGACGACTTGGTCAGTCAAGCTAGTGGATTAGTGGAAGCGTACAAGGGCGATCTCGACTAGACTTTTTCTGTTGAACTGGTCCAGTTCTTTCACTGCCTGGAGAGTTGCAGTTGCCAATACAGAAGCGCGAGCGGTATGCTAAAATGTTAGAGCAAAAAGATATTGCATGCGTTTTTCCAAATGTCTTCATTGCTCTTAGGTTATACCTAACTATTCCTGCAACAAACCGCGAGTCTGAGCAGTCCTTTTCAAAACTATCGTTAATTAAAAACTGCTTGCACTCCACTCTCAGCGAGAGGAAGCTGAATTCATTAGCCATCATGTCGATCGAAAGGGAGCCGCAGAGAGATATTTTTGAGGAAGACATATGTGAATGTGCGAGGTTGAAAAGCCGCATGATACCGTTTTAAATGTTATATTTGTTCATTTTTTAGCTCAAGGGTAGTTTCTCTCACTTGGTTCTTCTTGGTCAATGAACACTGTGAAGGAAGTCGTTCTGTGTTCCCATTTGGTCGCGAGTGATGACCTTTGAGTCTGACGTGATTGCTTTTCCTTGTCGTAATAAATGTAAGCACTGATTTAAGACTGAAATCATTGTAGATGATTCGTATGGTTATTTCGATGTTTAAATGTTCCAATTGTACATGAGTTTTGTTGGATGTTATGCGTTTATAACTTGAAGATTGAATGCCTAATAAAATGTTTCTTGTTTTGAAGAATATACTCTTCTGTTTCTTTTGGTCCGTCCTGCGTGCCGATGCGGCACTTCGACTAATTGTGAATTTGTGATGGACTGACGCTTCAACATACTGACGTGTACGTCAGGTAATGACCAATAAATTATAGAAGTCATGCCAAGAAATTAGTTTCCCGAACCTATAAAGATGATGTATATTTTATTATTATTGAGTGAACGGAATATGTGGACTTCGAAAAATTCAGCATCTTAAACCAGTCGTCGTCATCATCATCATGCCGTCATTAGTGCTCCAAGGATGCAGTTAGCCTCGGGCCCCGAAATTTCATAATCTGGCACTTTATGCAGCGGTCCTTCAACCCTGGCACCAGATGGAATATCATACAGCGCCTTGTGCAACCATGAGTGAATGCGCCCGGAGAGAAGGGTTAGATCTCTACAACCTTTCCGGGAAAGATGGTACGGTTCCTGAAGAATGGAAGACAAGCCGCTTGGTCCCTCCCCGGAAGCACGCCAACTCTCCGCTTGAACTCACCTCATATCACCCAATAGCGCTGGCGAGCTGCGCGCGAATGATAATGGAAAAATGACCCTTGCCCGCTTGGATTGATACCTAGAACACCACAACATGTTCCCTAATTGCATGGCTGGTTTCCGTCGAGATCGCTCATCAATAGACAGTGTTGTTGATCTCGATACGTATGTCCAGTATCAAGTCATGTGAAAGGTTATCTGCAGCTTTTTCTTAGATGTCAAGGGGACATACGATAACGTATCTCACGAGGCCATTCTCGCTGCTCTTGAGATGGTTGGCCTTGGGGGTCGGGTTTTTCAATAGATTTCTAATTATTTATGAGATTTTTCTTTGTGTGTATCGGAAATTGCCAAAGCGCACGACAATATACACCTACCGAGGCGTCCCTCAAGGTGAGGTACTAAAGCCCACCCTGTTCAACCTCACTCATTGGTCTCGTTGAACATCTACCAGCAGCGATCAATGTACGCAGACGACATATGTGTACGGACTTTAGGTGTGACACGTCCTCAGATACGTGCAAGACTTCAAAAAGCTGCTACTCTGACAGCTGCATGCATCCACAACCATGGTCTTGAAATCTCGTCAAACAAATGTTCAATAGTGGCATTCACATGCAAACCAATTACACACTATGCCATCTCTATAACGGTCAGTTCATTTCTTATGAGAGGGCTCACAAATTTCTGGGCATAATCATTGACAGAGATCTCTCATGGAGCCCGCACGTGACCTACTTGAAACAGCGCCTGACAGCAATATTCCAGCTTTTCAAGTTTCTGGGGGGAAAGGCTTGGGGAGTGTCGGTGCATGCAATTTTGGAATTGTACAGGGCTCTTTTTCTGGGCTTTCAGAGATAGTTTGCCCGTACTGACCACCATTTGCAGGACAAATCTTCGTGCTCTACAGGCTATTGAAGCTCGGGCTCTTAGAGTTTTCCATTGTTTGCATAAATGCGCATCAACAGTGGCGACTATAGCAAATGCCCAAGACCAACCCATACAAACACACATTGCGGTGGAAGTGCTGAGAGTGCACATTAGGCACTTTGCCCATGCCCGTTCTCATCATCTTGCAACACTACCGTCACAAAGGTCGCAATCATCATTTTGTACTGCGATTTCAGATTATTACACTCGGCTTCCATCAGGCTTCAGCCCTGAAACTAAGCCATCGATTCCACCATGGTGTTTGGCTCGACCTGCGGGAATCAGAAAAAAGTCTGAGCTGTCATCACCTGCTCTTAAGCAGCTAACAGTGCTCCTTTTGCACGAGAGGTGCGCCGACCACGTCCGTATTTAAAAGATGGATCAGCAACTCTCCAGTGTTCTTCCAGAGCCGTGGTTTTCCCAGCGAGGGCCACCACTCTCAGTTTCAAGACCCTGTCACCCAACGACTTCGAAGGCTGCGGAACTTTCAGCTCTTCGCGCTGCACTTCGTCTCGTCTGCCAAGAACAACCTCGAAGATGATTCATACTCAGTGACTCGAAGGCAGCACTGCAGTCTTTACTATCAGCCCTGCGGCGCGGACCACTCGAACAAGTGGTATTCGAGATCAGAGAGCTAATCCATAACTTGGCTGAGCAAGGACACCGCGTGACATTTCAGTGGCTTCCATGTCACTTCGGCGCCATAGGCAACGAGCACGCCGATAACGCCGCTCGGTCAGCTCTTCAATGAGACAAAGAAGACTCGATACCGCTATCAAAGACAGATCTCGCTAGAAAACTTGGAATGCCCACCCGCGATATAACGTTCTCCGTGGGGAACCCACAAAGTTTCTAATGCAGCCAACTGCACCACCTAGGCCCTTCTCTGCGCCTTCGCTTCACAGCTGGTCTCTTCCGACGCCAAGCTACCCTGCTTTATCGAAAATGGCTAAGAGTAGCCTTTACAAAGTCTTTCGCTTTCCGAATCGGATGGGCCAACGACGCCTCGTGTGATGACTGTGATAGCGAAAAAAAAGCGACCCGTGCTTTTTGACCAGTGTCTGAAAACGTACAGGGACAAAAAACGTTAGAAAGACGCTCCGCAGAGGAAATCGATGGCCGCAGTTGCGTGCTCCGAACCTCGATTACTGGTCTCATTAGGTTCCGAAGGAAGTCGAACCATGTCGAACTGCTGCGGCGACACGCGCATGAAGTTATGAAACATCGCAGCGCCACCAACTCGGAGCTTGGCGAAAAGGTTGTGAAAGTCGCCGTCCACGGCCCTGTCGAGAAATACTTGCCGCACTCGAATGACGACGAAGGCGATGCGGAAGGATCCTTCTGCATCGCCTTCGTCGTCTTCGGGCGATTGAGTAGGTGACTACAGGCACGTTTTGAGCGTGAATTTCATCGATCTTGGCCAGCGCTCGCATGTTTACAGGAGTCATATTGGAGTGCTGGTGACGTCTATTCTGTAGCTTCCCAATTTGATTGGCCTGTCGTAAAAGCCGCAATTTACACAGCAGTAAATGTGAACAAAGGTGTCGCCTTAAGTGCCGTAACATTTTTTACAGCCGTTACGTTCGATACGCCATAAGAGCTGTTACGCGCGTTACGAACCTAGTCTGAACGTATATAGCATTATCCACGCAAGCGCTTGCTTATAGGGCAAACTGTCCTATAAACGCGCCCTAGCGTGCGAGGAGACACGATGATGATGACGGTAATAATTTAATTGCATCCCCTGTGAAACAGGGCTGTTGCAAATGGTCACCTAGCCTGATTGATTTAATCAGGTATGCTGTACATGTTTTTATCTATCATTTCTGTGCACATCTCCTTAATCTTTCTTTTTCTTCCTTCAATATCTTCCTTGTGCCGCTACCTATTATTGTAAGAGATCCGGTCATATCAATCTCTTCCCTGCTTTTTTTTTTCACCAATACACGTGATGTGACATGCGCGCCGCGTAGCGTCGATACGTGGACATTTTGCATTGCAGTTGCGTATTATTACACCAGATATAACACCGTGTAACAGATGCACAGGTAAAAGTAGAAGGCAGAAGGTTTGAGGAAGAAAAAAATTTCAAGGGGTTGTATACATGAATGCTAGAAAAACATTTGGAGGACGCTTAAGCTTCGCCTTTAAGAGGGGGACAGGATAGCGTTATCGGGCTCCGTTCACATCACAGATTAGGGGCAAAGCACCTTTGGACCAACCGAGCCTTGTCCTCCCCCCCCCCCCCCCCCCCATCATCGTCGTCGTCCGTAGGTCTGGTTTGCATGGAGTCCGCTATCTGTGCTTCGGTGCACAAGGGCCGATGCCAGACGCCGATGCTTAACGCCGAAGCCGACGCCGGACTTTCTGCGACAGAGGGCCCTTAACGCTATCACGTTAAAATATATATTGCGTACCTGATTAAATCAAGCTGGGTAGTTGTCTATACATTATCATGATCATCATCATTAGCATCGTATCCTGCCACTTGTCTTGCCATGTGAGATGCACGACAAGTATCGTATACACGTGCATAATTTGCATTGCAGTGGTAAATTATTGCACCAGGTGACACGCCATGTAGCAATTGCATAGGTAGCGTTACAAGGTATACATAGACGGAGAAGTCTTGAGGGAAAAAAGAAAATTATGGGGATGTATAAATATTCATGTAATGCAAAACACGTATGGCATACCTGATTAATTCAAACGGCCTAGGTGACTGTTTGTCACCGTCCCGTTTCAAAGAAAATGCCATTACATCACAATCATCATTAGCATCGTATCGTGCCATTTAGCACGCATGTAACATGCGTGCCGCTTAGCTTCGATACGTACAAAATTTGTTTTGCAGTTCCGTAATATTCTACCACGTGTCCCGACATGTAAGTTGCATAGAGCAATTGCATGCTACATGTAACTGGACCTGGTTAACTCAAGCAGGCTAGGTGCCTATTTGGCACCAGCCAGTTTTGAAGATGCCAATAAACCATCTTGATCATCTTCAACAACAACACCAACAACAAGAATGTACCGTGCCACGGGTCAAGGGATGTGAGATGTGCGCCACGTATTCTGGATACGCCTTCGGTACACGTTATGGCGCCTCTTCGCAAGGTACGAACCGCTGCTAAAGAATCGAATCCTAGAGGTACGTGCGCGGCTGCAACCAGGCATCATCGGGCTCAGCAGACTGCTGTGGAGAGAGCTGTACAAGCCGCAGCTCACCGTCGACGCCAGGTGGACAGTTCAGAGCGTTCTCGTGAAAACGACGCCAAGACTTCGCCGCGAAGACCCTGTTGCGCGTGGTACCATAATTGGAGCTACTCTTGAGCCACTCCTCCAGCTTACGCTGTGACTGTGCTGCGTGTGCCGCGCAGGCTTGTGACTTTTTATTGCACTGCAGTTACCGTAATAAGCGGCAATGATCTTTTTTTTGTCTCTGGTTGAGCGCGTTCAACACAGAAACACTCACGAATTTTCACCAGCGTACTTCCATGCCACAGCACAAACGACGGCAGTGTGCCTGAGTGATTATCAGCCTTGTGATGTTGTCGCAGCAAGCTTACTGAGCATTTCTCTTGGTATATAACTTGGTGATGTGGAGCGGAGGGAGAACACCCGGCTTCTAATCTGAAGTTCGTAAGTTCGAATCCTTCTCCAGTCAACTGCATTTTCAGGCATGAAATGGCGCCTGACACCGGCAAAAAAATATCGCCGAGAGCTAGTGGGACAACACTAGTCCAGGTGCAACCAAATTAAGAAAGCCCACTAAGCTTCAACAAAGTCACTCCCTCACCAGAACATGAATTGGCCTCCCTGGTTGCAGTATTCTGGCACTACCTCTCTCATGACCCTTACAATTAACCCATGGCCCTCAGTCCCCATCGGCTGTGGAGCACCTAACCAAGGCGGCGGTCAGGCCTGCGACCTGGCAGAGGGTGCTAAGAATCTCTGGGTCCAGACACGCCGCCACTGGAAACTGAACCTGGCAACGTTCAACACGCACACCCTATCTAGTGAGGCTAGCTTAGCAGGGCTATTTGAGGAATTATCAGACCTTGCCTGGTATATTATTTCCCTTAGTGAAGCTAGAAGAACGGGTGAGGCTTATACAGTGCTGACTAACGGCAACGTCCTCTGCTACAATGGTCTCCCAGATAAGAGAGAATTCGGGATAGGATTTCCAGTCCTAAGGACATAGCGGGCAACATTGATGAACTCTACAGCATTATTGAGAGGGTAGCAGTCGCCGTAATAAGGCCTAATAGGATGTATAGAATGAACGTTGTACAAGACTACGCCCCAACCTCCAGTCACGATGATAAAGAAATAGAAGAGTTTTGTGAAGATGTTGAATTAGCAATGAGAAAGGTGCAAACTCAGTATACTGTAGTCATGGGTGACTTCAATGCAAAAGTGGGGAAAAAGCAGGCTGTTGAGCAAGCAATTGGCCACTAAGGCGTTGACTCTAGGAACACTAGAGGAGAGATGTTGGTAGAAATCGCGAGAAAGAATAGGCTCCGAATAATGAATACCTTCTTCAGGAAACGCGGTAACAGGAATTGGACCTGGAAAAGCCGTAATGGAGAAACAAGGAATGAAATAGATTTCATACTCTCTGCCGATCTAAGCAGGATGCAGAAGTGTTAGGTAGGGTAAAGTGCAGTGACGGTCTAGGATTTCTCTCATTTTAAAGAGAGAAAGAATACAATTAGTCAAGAAGAAGCAGGCCAACCTACACGAAGTAAGGCTAAATGCAGATCAATTCAGGCTGGTGATCGCAAACAAATATGCAGCTTTAGAACAGGAAGAGGAAGACAGCATAGTGGTAATGAATGAAGCCGCAACTAGACTGATCTCAAAAGCAGCAACTAAAGTGGGAGGTAAGGCACCAAGGCAACCAGTTGGTAAGCTCTCCGAAGAATCAAAGGACCTAATAAAGAAACGACAAAGCATGAAAGTTTCAAACTCGAGAGATCACATAGGATTCGCTGAACTGTCAAAACTGATCAAGAAGAAAATAAGGGGTATTCGAAAATATAACGTGCGAATGATTGAGGAAGCTCTAAAATATGAACGCAGGAAGAAATCTGTGAGAAGAAAACTTGGCATAGGACAAGGCAACATTTATGCACTGAAATATAAGCACGGTAATACCATCAGCAATTTCAATAACATAGTAAAAGCAGTGGAAGAATTCTATACTGATCTGTACAGTGCCCAGAGCAGCCAAGCTACATTCATTCGAAGTAGTAATGAACAGGATACAGAGGCCCCTTCTATACCTAAGTTAGCGATGAAGTCAGAAGGGCCATGCAAGACATGATCAAGGGAAAATTTGCTGGAGAAGATGGAATAACAGTTCATTTAGTCAGATAGACGAGGTATCATGCTGGCAAAACTTGCGGCTCTTTATACGCAATGCCTCACGACTTGAAGTGTTCCAGAGAGCTGGAGGAACGCCAACATTATACTAATCCGTAAGATGGGAGACGTTAAAAAATTGAATATTTATAGACCCATTAGCTTGCTCTCAGTATTGTAAAATATTTACAAAGATAAATTCCAATAGAATTAGGGCAACACTTGACTTGAGCAAACCAAGAGAACAGGCTGGCTTCTGGAAGGAATATTCAACGATGGATCACATCCATGTCATCAATAAGGCAATCGAGAAATTTATAGAACTTTCATACATTATGAAAATGTATTTCATTCAGTAGAGATCCCAGCAGTCATACGGGGCTTGCGCAATCAAGGAGTAGAGGAGGCGTACGTGAATATCTTTGCAAATAACTACGAAGATTCCACAGCTACCTTGGTTCTCCACAAGAGAGGTAGAAAGTTACCTATCAAGAAAGGGGTCAACAAGGAGACACAATCTCTCCAATGCTATTCACTGCATGCTTAGAATAAGTATTCAAGTTCTTACACTGGGAAGGCTTAGGAGTGAGGATCAACGGCGAATTTCTCAGCAACCTTTGGTTTGCAGATGACATTGTCCTATTCAGAAACAATGGGGACGAATTACAGCAAGTGATTGAGGACCTTAACCAAGAAAGCGTAAGAGTGGGGTTGAACATTGTTAGGCAGATGACAAAAATAATGTTCAATAGCTTGGCAAGAGAACAAGAATTCAGGATCACCAGTCAGCCTCTATAGCCTGTAAAGGAGTACGTTTATCTGCTTCAATTACTCACAGGGGATCCTGATTATGAGAGAGAAATTTACAGAAGAATAAAATTGGGTTGGAGTTCATACGGCAGGCATTTCCAAATCCTGAGGGGAGCATACCACTGTTGTTGAAAAGAAAAGTGTACAATCATTTCATTCTACTAGTTCTAACATATGGGGCAGGAATGTGGAGTTTAACAAAGAAGCTCGATAACAAGTTATGGACCGCACAAAGAGCGATGGAACGAAAAATGTTTGGCCTAACGTTAAGAGACAGGAAGAGAGCGGTGTGGATCAGAGAGCTAACGGGTATAGCCACTATTCTAGTTGATACTGAGAGAAAAAAATGAAGCTGGGCAGGCCATGTTATGAGTAGGATGGATAACCAGTGGATCATTACAGTTATAGAATAGATACCAAGAGAAAGGAAGCGCAGTGGAGCACGGCAGCACACTAGGTGTGGTGATGAAGTTAGAAAATTTGCAGGCGGAAATTGGAATCAGCAAACGCAAGACATGTGTAATTGGAGATCGCAGGGAGAGGCCGTCGTCCTGCAGTGGACATATAGGCTGATGATGATGATGATAACGCTCGTTTGCTGAAAACTTCTTTGAATACGAATTTTTTTGTCGTTGAAGAATAGATGAAGCTCTCAAAGTTAGCGCGTTCGGAAAGAGTGCATCCGTGTGACAGCTGATGAATTTTTTAAGTGACAGCGCCGTTTTGAGCACATCGTATTTAGAACACTTAGGTCAAGTTCCGCTTTCTGGCGATGAATGGTCCTTTTTTGTTTTTTTGAATTCGTGACGAGTCCTCTCCACAAACCCAAATACGAACGCTTTGTTCCGTAAAACGTTCGACAGATCGCTAAGCTTCTTCAAGTTTATCATATCCTCCACGTGATGATGCGTCTGCATGGAAAACTTTCTCAAGTTCAGGCTCTTAATATGCCTCACATTTCTCTTTTGAGGCGCCGGCTTGTTCGACTGGCATGCTGGCTTAGGTCGAAGCAAACACTTTGGGTCACTTCAAAAGCTGCAGCTTTCACGCGAAAAAAAGTTGTAAAGTCCACTGGATTTTGATTTCCGGAGCAGTAACGCCATGAGCGTAAATCGCTTGTTCATGTGATTTCATCCACTCCGTTTTAACGAACGAGAAAAAAGAAAGTTTTGTGGCTGTTCCGAATGCAACTTAATACAATTGTAGAATCCATCCACCTTACGTGAGAGAAGCGTGCAAAATCCCGCGACATTCTGAAATAGTTGAGCAGCCGACCTCCTATAAGGGCAGCGATGAGCTCGAACTTTAGTAGCGTTAATGACTACATAGTTTCTAGAGGTGACTTCGCCACAAACAACACTGCTACAACATAAAGTCTGCTATCGACTACCCTCAATAAGCACAAGCTGCATAAGCTATCTGGCTGGCGTCAACAAAGTGTGCACTTGCGCCGTTATGACACCCATCCCTAAAGTTGCTTCCTAGCGAAGCGCAGTATTTTAATTGAACGTGAGTGAACTAAATCAACACAACAGTCATTCCTCTCGTACCATACAGGGCCTGGACGTCTGTAAAGCATTTGATAATGTAGCACATCAGGCCATCTTAAATGGCCTATCCCAGCTGAATGTCGGCGAAAGAACTTTCGCCTACATTTCCGACTTTCTCAAAGAAAAAAACGGCAACCATCCAAGTGGGTCAAGTGCGTGGTCAAAAGCTTACTCTAGGGACAAGAGGCAACCCGCAAGGTGCCGTCCTCTAACCCCTGCTCTTCAATATCACCATGATGAACCTACTACAACAACTAAACAGGATAACACACATCAAACATGCCATATACGCAGACGATGATACCATCTGGACAAACAGCGGCTCGGATGGCGCGATAAATGACGCATTACAGGAGGCAGCAAATGTTCTGCAAGAGTATGTCAGACACAACGGGCTAACATGCTCCCCCACGAAATCCCAACTCCTGATTATTAGAAATAAAGCCAAAAAGACGCCAGACACTGACACCCAACAAGAGGCACCGATCAAAATTGTCTTGGAAAGTGGCCCGGTTCCTGCGGTTCTGACCATTAGAGTGCTGGGAATGCTTACTCAACACAACACGCAGAATACCGCGGGCCTCACAAAACTGCAGAACACCGCCAAACAAATGTGTGGACTGCTTCAGGCGAGTGGTGAACAGACACAGAGGAATGAAGGAGATGGACTTGTGTACGTTGATTCAGGCATTTCTAATCAGCCGCATAGTCTACTTCTTACCCTATTACCATCTCAGGAAATCAGACAAAGCTAAAATAGAAGTTATAATTTGACAAACGTACAAATGAGCACTAGGTTTGCCTGTTTATACCAGCACCAAGAAGCTCCTTCAACCTGGAATGCACAGTACCCTAGAGGAGCTGATCGAAGCACACAAAACAGCACAAATAACACGGCTATCAGACACAATGACGGGACTACACATCCTGAGTAGACTGAACATTAAACCCATATACACCACGGGAGGCAGAGCATCACTATCTCCCGAAATCAGAGATTACCTAATAATCAAGCCAATACCCAAAAACACCCTGGCGGGCAGGCACGATGGCAGGAGAAAAGCCAGGGCAGACAAACTACGCGAAAAGCACGAGCAAGGCCAAACCGCGGTCTTTGTCGATGCCGCCAACCAGGGACACTACACATACACCCTGAGTGCCGTGGACGGAAAATCTAGAATCGTAAATGTGGCCTCAACTAGAGCCGCATCAATCAAAGAGGCCGAAGAAGTGGCCATAGCGCTGGCCATCATGAACCCAACTACCCATACTGTCCTGAGCGACTCTACGAGCGCTATTCTCAGCTTTATGAGGGGCAGTGTGGGACTAAATACAGCCAGGATCTTGAGAAATTTCAATCAGCAAGATCAATCAATCTTGTCTGGGTCCCCGCTCACTCGGGAAATCCCGGAAACGAGGAAGCGCATAAAGTGGCTTGAGGGTTAACGAACCGGGTCGCGCTCTTCTTGGAACCGAACCCCCGATGGGAGAGGTAGTGACTTCCTACAACTAACTTACCAACCTATATAAAGAGAGCAGGAGAATATACCCAATACCACACAGCAACCTTACGAGAGCGCAGGCCACTATCCTCCCCCGAATTCAAACTTACAGCCTTATCACTCCTCATCGCTTAGCGATCTTCACAGATGGGAGGTTGACCCAATATGCAAAAACTGCGACAGAGAGAATAAACATCTTTAATGTGTAAATGCAGCTTTGGAGAGGCGTTCTCATTCCAGAATGCCTTGAGCTCGGGCCGCGTCCTGGGCCCTCGCAATCAGCCGTTGCTGATCTTCGAGGTCGGAGCTGGCCAAGGCTCTCTCCCAAAGCTCGTTGGTGTGGTAAGGGTTCGGAGGATTGAGTGGTGCCTCTCGGCAGCCCCCTACTATGTGCCTGAGGGACCCTGGCTCTGCGCAGAAGCGGCATTGCGGAGAGAATTGTGTAGGATCTATTTCTGGTTGGGTGGGGGAATGTGTTAACCTGTAGAGCTCCAAGGAATCGCTCCTGCTTGGGTAGTGACTTGTGTGGGGGTGCATATGTTCTGTGGGTTAGCTTGTAGTGTTGTGTGATGTCTTAGGTGTGAGACTAGAGGGTGCATGCGCTCAGGTTCAGATTCCTCGGCGTCGGCTCGGTGGGTCAAATCTCGAGCCACGTGGTTGGCGACCTCTTTGCCAGGAATGCCGTGATGAGCGGGCGCCCAGATGATTATGACTGATCTGGTTGGCGGCTTTTGATTTATTACCTTGAGCGTAGTGGCATGAATTCTGCCGCTAGCGAAGTTGCGGCACGCCTGTTGGGAGTCGGTAACTATGACTTCAACCTGTGTTTGGGAGAGCGCGAGGGCTATGGCCGCTTCCTCGGCTTGGAGGGGATTGTATCGGGTGAGCGAAATGCTGCTCCGATGTTCTTTGTTGACGATTACGGTGGCTGTTGTGGCTGCGCGTCTAGGGTAAGACCCCGCATCCGTGTAGGCTGTAGAGGGCAAAGTCCCATATCGCTTGTGTATGGCCCGAGCCCGGGCCTCCCTTCGCTGTGCGTGGTGCACTGGGTGCATGTTGCGAGGTAGAGGAGGTACGGTGATAATGCTCCGGATGGCATGGGGTAAGCTAACAGTCCGAGGCGGCGGATGGCTGAGAGGAGCAGATAGCCCCAGGCGTAATAGGATGGACCTCCCCACTTCCGTAACCGCCAACCTTGTTCGCTGGCTGGATAAATGTGCCTGGATCAGCTCCTCGGCCGTGTTGTGCACGCCTAGTCGTAGTAGGCGTTCTGTGGACGTGCTGATCGGCAGGCCCATCGCCTGCTTATATGCCTTTCTGATCATCGTGTTGATTTTTGTGAATTCCGCTGCGTTCAGTAGTGCGTATGAAATAGCGTAAGTTATTAGAGACACGACGAAGGCTTGGACAAGCCGAAACGTGTCCGCCTCCCCCATGCCTCTTGTCTTGGTTGTTATTCGCTGGATCATGTGAGTAACTTGGGCTGTTGTATTCTTAAGCTTGTTAATTAATATTGTGTTGGTGCGATCTGACTGGAAAACCATTCCCAATATCTTTACGCTCTGAGACGGAACGATGGTGTGTCCCTCCAGTTGTATGTTGATAGCGGGCGAGTCGGATGCATGCTTCTTTCCCGGTGAGGCCAGGAGTAGCTCTGACTTTTGGGGGGCGCTGCTGAGGCCGCAAGACTTAGCATAGTCGCTCACCACGTCTGCCGCTTCCTGCAAGCGGCTCTCCATTGCCCCGATAGGCCCCGTGGACGACCAGATGGTAATATCATCGGCATGTGCGCACGGGAAAGCGGCAACCATGCAGTCACCGCTAAACCCTTTTTGCTTCTACATGCAGTTTGTCGCGCTTTTTGGAGCATGGCTGTATCCGTCGACCTGCGCATGTGCGGTTTCGCCAGTGCTGGTCCTTCCTGACTCACCTATACCGCTGCCAATCCTGCTATCTGACGCAAGTCAAGATCCTTGGTGCCAGCAAGTAATCAAGGGCGTCATCTTCACACCTTTGCACACGGACTCACAGCCGCCAGGAGCGACATCTTCATTCTGGCTCTACTTAAGCAGCTGCCTTCGTCCGGCCACTTTCAGTGGGCACGGGAAAGCGGCAACCATGCAGTCGCCGCTAAACCCTTTTTGCTTCTACATGCAGTTTGTCGCGCTTTTTGGAGCATGGCTGTATCCGTCGACCTGCGCATGTGCGGTTTCGCCAGTGCTGGTCCTTCCTGACTCACCTATACCGCTGCCAGTGCTGCTATCTGACGCAAGTCAATCAAGATCCTTGGTGTCAGCAAGTAATCAAGGGCGTCATCTTCACACCTTTGCACACGGACTCACAGCCGCCAGGAGCGACATCTTCATTCTGGCTCTACTTAAGCAGCTGCCTTCGCCCGGCCACTTTCAGTGGGCACGGGAAAGCGGCAACCATGCAGTCGCCGCTAAACCCTTTTTGCTTCTACATGCAGGTTTGTGAAGCTTCGTCTCTTTATTCTAAACGTACGAGTAATGACTGTCTGCTGCTTTTCCCGTGCCCAAGTGTATTTTTTGCCTCGCTGTGTGAATGTGTGTTTGTTGCAAGGCTACTCATCCTATGTGGTGACGTTGAACTTAATCCGGGACCCGAAACTGACAAGCATTACAAAGAACTTCTTGCAGCCATTTCTGCCCTTTCAGCAAAAATAGATTCACGACACACAGAGGTAATGAGTGGCCTTGCCGAATTAAAAGAAAAACAAGCTGAATTAACTAATGAAGTGTGGATTTAACCGCTACATTAACGACAGTTGAATCTCTTGTTGATTCACTTCAGCTCAACCCGTCTTCAGCTGACATACCTGCAGCTGTAGCTCACGCCGTTAAAAATGAAAATGCCTCTCTCCTGACGCGTCTCGATGATCTATAAGATCGTTGCCCGCCGTGATAACTTAATATTTTATGGTTTTTCCGACAATCGGTCAGAAACATGGGCGCAGTCCGAAAAATTGGTATGTGAACTTTTATCTCGTCATCTTCAGTTTGAGGTCCCCGAGAATATGGTATGTAGAGCCCACCGACTTGGCTCGTACACTGCTAATAAGACTCGCCCGATTATCATGAAATTTTCTTGCTCAAAACTAAGGGATATAATTCTGGCACTAAAATCTAATCTGAAATCCACCGGGGTATCTGTGGGCGAAGATTTTTGCCGAGCAACGCGCCAGTCTCGGAAAAAGTTACTAGATTTTGCTAAGGCATCAGGCCAACCATACACATTGCGGCTAAACAAGCTATTTTTGAACAAGAAGTGTTACGTTTACTGTTCCACCACTGACAATGTATGCGAAGTCGACATGCCACGTGCAGCACGCTCTTCAGTTCGGTCGCGTCAAACTGTGGAAGGTAATATTACAACATAACTAGCACATGCGCAATCGAATAACAGCATATCTGTTTTTTTCACTAACGTGCGAAGCTTACTAAATAAACGTTCTGCAATATCCTCACTGATTGATTCATGCGCTGCTGAAATTGTATGTCTCACCGAAACATGGCTCTCTGCTAAGATAAAAACTAGCGAAATTTTTTATGGTGAGAAACTGTATTCATGTTATCGCTGCGATCGCGGTGGGCGAACAGGTGGAGGTGTCTTGATTGCAGTTACTGAAACGCTCACTTCTAACTCCGTTTCCATAGAAACACCACTAGAACTTGTTTGCGTGCGCGTTGTACTCGACAACAGAGATGTCATTTTTTGCACATGCTACCGCCCTCCAACTGCTTCGACGTCATTTTGCGATGACCTTCATGACACATTAAACAAATTAGTTGTCAGATACCCTAACTCGCCGCTTTTTCTTCTCGGGGACTTCAACTTTCCCGATATCATTTGGCATAATGACACGGCAAAGTCCCAGTCTTCTCAGAGTACCCAGTTTTTGAACACTTGTTTGGACTTCCACTTCACTCAGCTTGTACTGAAACCTACACGCGTGTCTGCCTCTTCATCTAACATTCTTGATCTGATTCTCACCACGAACCCTGATGTAGTTTCCCCAATTCATTATTTAAAAGGCTTAAGTGATCACCTTGCACTCACTTTTGATATCAACACACAGCCAACTGCTAAAAAAACTGCGAAGGTCATCCGCGATTACAGCAAAGCCGACTTGGCTTCCATTACCGCTGAAATGGAAACTTTCGCAGCTTCTTACATCGCTGATTGCGATCAGCGTTGTGTTGAAGAAAACTGGTGCATTTTCAAAAATAAATTGTTGTCGCTTATCGAACGCTTCGTGCCGCAGAGAACAGTCGTTTGTAAGCCTCGGTCCCCTTGGTTCAACCCCTTTTTGAAGAGACTTAGTAATAAAAAAAGCGGTTGTTTCGTCGCGCAAAAGCTTTACGCAGTGAAGTTACTTGGTCCGCTTACTACCGCACTGAAAGTGATTACAACGCAGCTGCCGCTAGTGCGAAGAAGCATTTTTATTCTGTCACACTTCCGTCCCTTTTGCAAACCAATCCTCGTAAATTCTGGACCATAGTTAACGGTACACCAAGTAAAATAATCCAATTAACACACCCCAATGATGAACCTGTTGCTCCTGAAGAGTGCTGTAATGTATTTAATGATGTATTTTCATCCCATGTTACCGTGATGCCACATAGATTATCCCTTGTATCCAATTCAGGTTTTTTGCCCATAGATTCTATTTCTATTGACTGGGTTAGCGTTAGCTGCCTAATTAAGAATGAAAAAAACGTCTTCCTCTGCCGGCCCTGACTGCCTGAATTCAAAACTTTTGAAGTGTACCAATGTATTTTCTGCTGTAATTTTGTCACACATTTTCACTCAGTCATTGCAGCAGTCTGTTCTTCCATACCACTGGTGCGTGGGAAAAGTGATTCCAGTTCACAAATCAGGTAACACACACTTACCCAGCAATTATAGGCCTATCTCACTAACAAGCATTTCATGTAAAATTCTCGAGCATATAATATATTCGCATTTGGCTGAGTTTTTAGAATCCAACTCCTTTTTCAACCCCTGTCAACATGGTTTCCGCAAGTTTTTTTCGTGTGAAACACAGCTCTTATCATTTACGAACGATCTTTTGCAATCTCTGATCTAGGTGCAAACAACGATTGCATATTTCTTGATTTTGCTAAAGCATTTGATTCTGTGTCACATGATTTACTTCTGCTTAAGCTGACTGAACTTAACCTGGACGCAAAGGTACTCGAGTGGATAAAAATATTTCTTTCTAACCGGACGCAGTTTGTAAACGCTAATAACTGTACTTCTCGGTTTTCTAATGTACCAGCAGGTGTTCCTCAAGGCTCAGTCCTGGGTCCACTTCTTTTTTTAATCTATATTAACGATCTTCCGAACTGCGTTCTTTCTTCTTCTATAAAACTATTCGCGGATGACTGTGTTATTTACCGTAAAATTACTAATCCTTCCGATTCCCAAGAACTGCAGGACGATCTTAACCGCATAACTGAGTGGTGTTCTAATTGGTGTATGAAACTAAATTCAAATAAATGCAAGGCCCTGCGCATATCTCGTAACACTGCCATTCACACGTACTTTATTAATGGAGCACCAGTGACGTCAGTTACCTCTTACAAGTATCTCGGCCTTCACATATCAAATAAGCTTTCTTGGCATTCGCATATTGACTATGTTACTAATAACGCTGACAGCATGCTTGGTTACTTGCGCCGTAACTTTAGCTCTGCCCCTTCCTCCTTGAAACTAACTTTATACAAAACTTTAGTTTGCTCCAAATTGAAGTATGCTTCAGCCATCTGGGATCCGACTCAGTCCTCATTAGTTTCCACTCTAGAGAGTATTCAAAACCGCAGTGCACGCTTCATCTTGTCTAATTACTCTCGATATGCAAGTGTCTCATCAATGAAACTAACTCTTAACTTACCTGATCTTTCGTCACGCCGCAAATGTTCCCGTCTCTCCCTTTTTCACAAAGTTTTTCATTCGTCTTATATTTCGTCCCGCACTGACCACAGCCTCAAAGGGGTGCCTTTGTGCCGCACAAACCGGTACAGTGACTCATTCATCCCTAGGACAAGCATGGACTGGAATCGCCTTTCCGCATCAGTCGCACTCATCGCCGACCCTACCAACTTCAAGACCGCTGTTCAGAATGCCATTTTTAATATTTTTGTTTGTATTTTTACTGCATTATTTGTTTTTTGACTCCACCCCTTTTGTGTAACGCCTTCGGGCCTTGAAAGTATGTGAAATAAATAAATAAATAAATAAATATAGGTCATGCCGGATCCCCGGGATGTTATCGAGGAGCGGCAGGAGGCCTATTAGGGCGATATTTAAAAGGAGAGGGGATAATACTGCGCCCTGTGGTGTGCCGCGCCCGCCCAGTAGAAAGGGGTCTGTGGCTTGGTCCCCGATCTTTAGGATCGCTTTTCTATCTGAGAGGAAATCTCTGATATAGAAATATGTCCTGGCCCCCACAGCCCAGCCTGTTTAGCCTCTGTAAGATTGCTGTATGCTTGACGTTATCGAGCGCCCCTTTAAGATCTAAAGTGAGGATAGCCGTGGGGGAGTTGCGTGTCACTGGTACAATCACCTCCTCTTTCAGCTGAAGTAGGATGTCTTGAGTTGAGAGGTGTGGACGGAATCCTATCATCGTTGTTGGAAGTTTCCCCGAGTCCTCCAGGAATGGTTGTAGCCGGTTGAGAACGATGTGCTCTAGGACCTTCCCTACACACGAAGTGAGGGAGTTCGGTCGTAGGTTCTCAATGGCTGGTGGCTTGCCTGACTTCGGTATCAGACGAACCTCGGCCATTTTCCAGTCCTCGGGAAGGTTTCCTTCCCTCCATACTTTGTTAAGGTGAGCGGTAAGCTCTAGTAGCGAGGGATTGTCAAGATTGACAAGTGCCTTATTGGTGATTTGGTCCTTTCCCGGGGCTGTGTGGCGTCTTAAGCCCATTATCGCCGCTGTTACTTCATGTAGATGAATCTCCTCATCTAGGAGCTCATTTGGGGTGCCGGTGTAGGGTGGCAGAGGCTCCCATGGCTGTGTGGGGAAGTACTGGGCTTTGAGAGTCAAAAGGAGGTCCGCCTCGTTTCCTCGAAATTGCGACAGAAATGCGATAGCAAACCAAAGACACATCCTCTGGGAATGCGAGGGTCTTCCCCCACCCCGAGGGCTTCTGTCAGCTCCCTCTGAAACCACATGGGAGACCGTAATGCGGTCTCCAGAAGAAAAGCTACAAAAAGAAATTATTGCCTGGGCGGAAGAGGTCGCCGCAGACAAGCAGCCATCTAGAACGCCCTGAAAATTTTCTTAATAAAGTTGTCTCCTCCTCCTCCAGTCATTCCATGTTTCTCAACGTCGTCTGGCAAGTCAGCATCCCATGTTTACTCCCAAAACCACAAGCGCTGAAATAACAGCTTGTCTGTTAGGTAAAAGACGAAAGGATGCAGGGGGGGGGGGGGGTCGAAGATTGTACATGCAGTTCATAGCAATGTGCGTTTTCTGCTTCTCTAGACAGTGGCGAGAAAGAGGATAACAGACATTGCAAAAGATTAAATTTATTCATTCACTGTGTTCTAGTGCATGTCTAGCGCCACAACACCGTGGAATGATCTGTTCACGCCAACGTATTCACTGTAGTCGAAACACAATCGCCTTCGATCTCCTGTATATCTTCAATGAGCAAATCATCTACATGGAATCCTCTTTTCCAATCCGTTGGAAACGTGTTCTTTTCTTTGGTGATTGTGTCTAAGTTATGGTGCATTGTCGCATTAGCAGAAAAAAACAGGACGCTTATCCAAATGGCACTTGAGTCTTTCGCCAGTCGATTATGTTGTCCTCGTGTCCTTTTGGCTTGCTGCCATACCAGAAGATCAGGAGCGCATTCCAATCTGTTTCTTGTATCTCTATCTGCAGGAATTCTTTCTTTACATCATCTTTTAAATCAATCGGAAACCACCAAACTTAGTTAGCTTTTCTACCAGTGGTAGGCTCAGATTAGCTCCTTTTCGCAAGCAGTCGTTGATGGACAAAATATCTGGCATGCGATAACGCATGGAAAACAACTCTTACCCGCCGTGGTTGCTTAGTGGTTATGGTGTTGGGCTGCTGAGCACGACGTCGCGGGACCGGATCCAGGCCACGGTGGCCGCATTTCGATGGGGGCGAAAGGCGAAAACACCCATGTACTTAGATTTAGGTGCATGTTAAAGAACCACAGGTGGTACAAATTATTCGGGAGTCCACCACTACGGCGTGCCTCATAATCAGATCGTGGTTTTGGCTCGTAAAACCGCATAATTTTTTAGACAACTCTTACCAAGTAATCAGGGTATCCTCAGGTATTACATATCAGTGGGGCATAGATTTACTACTCGTTCATCACAGATCAAGTTACGTGCAACCTTAGCGTATCTGAAAAGCAAGTAGTATCGAATAGAATTATCGTAGCACGTGATCAAACCTTCCTGTGATGACAAGCTATTCACGACCCTCTTAAGATGATTAACTGCTGTTTCGCGGTTGTCACCCAAACTATGCTTCTGATCTATGTACCGGTCACCAACCTTGCGGACTTGAAGCTAAACATTTCGACAGTATTACCTGTCTGGTTGGGAAAATTGATCAAGACTTAGAGATTGACTCCAACCAAATAAGGAAATTAACTAGCGCGACGTTTCGGAACCAATTCGGCTCCTTCTTCAAGGGGTATTCTTCGGAGGTGGCGGTGTGCCGCTTTTAAAAGGTCCATCGTAAGAAAGGAGAGGAAGGGGGAGAGAGCGTAAGTTGGGGAGACACTTGACGGGGCACCTGTTCTTGACAGACGAAAGAGGTTGGGGGGAGGGGGGGGGACTTCGGCGTCGCTGGTCATGGCCATGCAGACGCGACGAAGGGAAGAAAGAACCCCCCGCTCTAGGTCAGCAACACCAAAACATCTCGTCCTCCTTCCCTTACTCCCCCCCACCCCCCTCGTCAACGCATTCCCAGCATCGGACAGCCCAGCTGACGCGCAACGCCGAAGCCCCCCCCCCCCCCCCCCCCCACAACCTCTTTCGTTTGTCAAGAACAGGTGCCCCGTCAAGTGTATCCCCACCTTACGCTCTCTCCACCTTCCTCTCCTTTCTTACGGTGGAACTGTTAAAAGCGGCACACCGCCACCTCCGAAGAATACCCCTTGAAGAAGGAGCCGAATTGGTTCCGAAACGTCGGGCTAGTAAATTTCCTTAATTGGTTGGAGTCAATGGAGTCAATCTCTAAGTCTTAACCTTGCGGACTGTATTCTCGATGCGTACAAGGCGATTCATACCAGCCCGTGATACACATACTCCCTAATTTCCAGAAAGACTGAACAATATATGCTGCTGATTCTTCTTCAGAATTGCGTACGCGTAACACACTTATAAAAAGAGTGTCGCAGCTCAGAGGCGCCGCCTGACAAACGGGTCCTTGCAGCTTCCACCCGAACTTGATGTTGGCTGCTGCGAGACAAGGAATGTCTTGGCAGCGAATAATGTCACCTGCGATTACTCTCCACAAATGTTGTGCACCTATAAGTAGGCTGATTCCAGTTTCAGTCTCCACTTCCACCATAACCTGATAGTGTGCTAGACTCTTTTCTTCGTGTCTCAACTGCTGAACAAAGGCGTTGTTCACTGGTGGCAAAGTTACGTCTTGGAAAATTACAGATACGGTGACAGCTTCGATGGTGATTATATCTGTGCCGTATAGATTTCATAAGGCAACTTCTACAACCCTACGCAAGTAGAGTGTGCACTTCCGGAGGTGCTCACCGCCAATTGAGTCTCCCGTAAAATTTTCTGTTGTAGCTTGGAAGCCGAGTCGTCCGTTATAAATGATCTTTGATTTCCGCGGTCCAGAGTGCGACGAATGCATCTTGTCCAATCGTTCTTGGGAATACACTGCGCCGAAGGTTTGAAGGTAAGCTGCACTTTCTCTTCCTTGATGACTGGAACAGACTTCATCGGCAGATGACAGTGCCATGGAGGAAACGCAAAGAGTAGTTCCTGTTATCTCCCTTTTCGACGTGTTTGTTCCTTGTATGTTAGATCGCAAATACTACATGCGTGCCTCTAGTGGCATGACCAGCCAGTCAACTTGACGCGGCACTTATCAGCCCAGTGTGCCCTTGATGTGCATCGAAAACACATGCTGCCTTTTCCCAGCAGTTGCTTCTTTCTTGGGATGGAGATGTCTCCATCGCAGCTTCGCGCCCCATGCTTCTCTCCCGACAAAAAACTGAGAAAAAAAACTCGGGCTCCAATCCACGCTGTGAAGGTGGGTTGGACAGCGAAGCTGTAAAACGACACCACAAACAATTACCCAGTGTGACGGCACTTAAATTCATACACGTGGCTTTCATACACGTGGAATTCAGACCAGAGACAAATCAAATGTGCACCCGTGAGCAGACATATACGGACCTACGGTCGCCGAAAAAAAAAATGAATTCTTCGTAATTAACATGCATAAACTGAAAGTGACAAGTACTACTGGAAAATTTCGCATACCAAGTTTGGACTGCAGTCCTCAATTCTAGTTGCATTCGCATGGCAGTTTGAAAAAAGCGACTTTATCTGCGCAATTCTCTAGTCCGTTATACTTTTAACCACACCCTATATTACATCACAACGACATTATATTCACAGCTGTTCTTCTGGCGTCCTTAACTGTCCGTGGTTTACCCATAGGTAGCCCGGAATAGGCTTAATGAGTTGCTAATACCGTGGTGACGTCACTACGTGATTTGTGTGCTGTTGGGTACTTTTCCACTCGGAGTGCTTACGCCACCGTAATCTTTACCGAGAAACACAGGCGTCGTCGCAGTCGTCATTAGCATGCATTATACGGTTTTCACTTCACGTGAGGGTTTCGAATGACGTCAACCCCTTTCGAAGCAACTGCAAACCTAATCTTTACCGGAAGGCGTCGGAGGGTGTTCCCATTGTTCACATGCGCCTGATCATCCATCATGTGGTTTTGATGCTTCAAGCATCAAAACCACATGATGGATGATCAGGCGCAATACCACAAAACCACGAAACGGTTTTGTAGTTTTATTTTGAAAATGAGTGCTTAGCTCTATGCTGTATGCCTGATTTCAAATGAGATATGCTGTTTGTATTCAATTTTTAGCCTGCCGTTTTTTGCTTACCCCCACGACATGAAAATTTCCTTGGTTGGTAGAGGTATACAGCTTCAGTGTAAAAAGACATACGATCGTATTCTGAGTGGTGGCGTAAAGAGCCGACGCTTTTGGCGTTGCTCAAGGTTTGCCGCTGCACTTCTAGATACTAATTCTTTGATGAGGTGCAGCACGCTATTCGGGACACTTTCATTCAGCTCTAACATTGTTAACCGGAAAAGATCCTGCAGCACCGCGTCCGACGAAGACATAACACCGGTAAAAATATTGTGAGCTCACATGCATCTGTCAAGCCCGCAAGTCTGTTATTGGAATGGCGATTACTTTAAACGTATTCTGTGAGTAACATTATTTTCAATAATTTAGCCACTCACAATGTAGCACTGGGTGTGTGCCCGTTCCTGGCCATTCGTAAGAACATCCGTCGCGTAATGCAAGGACGTGGGTCCAAGTCCCACCTGCGGCCAGTTGTCTTTTTTACACGTTCAATTTAATTTATCTACAATTTCTAAATCTCAATTACATAAACAGGTTTTTGCCCGGCACTTTCATTGTTTACATTGCCTGCTGGCTTTATGTGGTTGCGATTTGCAGCAACAAGGTTTTCGGTTCCCTTTCGTCTCGTTCATTACATATCGCGAGTCACGCCTCCGGTTGCTTTGATGTGTTAGAGTAGCATACGAGGGTTCATTGGCCAGTTGCAGTCTCCCAAGTTCACGTACCACGTGACCCCTGGCGGCAGAAAGCATGTTTTACATCCGCCGCCGAGGCCGTGAGAGAGGTTAGCCGTGAGTGTTAGTTGTGAGGTACTGGCTAACACTGCCAGGGATAAATGCCCACGTTCTGTATTTGGCTGACAGTATGAAGAAACCACGGCACCTTCCAAACCCTGGCCAGTCCAGAGTGCCCGCGATCGGGCCGTCAAGCTCGGCTTGCCGGTCCCTACGTGGGATTAGCCGGGTGGCGCGGGGTGTCCCCTGCGTCTTCGCTGGACCTCAATAAAGTTATTTCACTCACTTACCTTCCAAATTAACAATGAGTTGTTTCTAAAGCGCCAGGAACTGCTGCTACGCGTTGTTCTTGCGCAATAAGACCAGACTACAACGCGTATATTGTCAAATTTGAAGAAAAAAAACACATAAATATCGGAGAAAGCAGGCGGGAAAACGGCGCGGCGGTAGCTCAACAGGTGGGAGAACCACACGCGTAATGCAAAGACGTCGGTTCGTGTGCTACCTGCGGTAAGTTGTCGTTTCGTATGCAGTTGTCTTTTCGTACTTAGTCACAGAATCACCGTCAAGTAATCTAGAATGTAGATCGAGCTATACATACAGTTCAATTACATTCTAGATTACTCGGCGGTGATCCTGTGACTTACTGGACCTGCTTCGGGGACCGTGATGAATGTTACATGGCCCCAGCAATTCCGAGATGTAGCTCACACAGTCACTCATGTCTGAGGCGAAACAGTATCATGTATAAGGAACTTATGGTGCTACATAAGAGGCTGAACTACCGACACAAAAAGTGATTATGGCTACGACTGTTGCAAGCAGCCTGGAGGATTTCAGAGAGATCTCCACGTGCTGCACTTGGCTGACGGTATGAAGAAATTGCTGCACCTTCCAAATTAACAATGAGTTTTGTCGAAAGCGCGAGGAACTTCTGCAATTAATTCGGCGTACACACGATCTCAAGCTACGCGTTGTTCTTGCGCAAGACCAGGCTACACCGGCGCTATCATCAAATTTGAAGGAAAAAAACACAGTGTACCATAGAACATATTCGAAGCTGTGGTTTTACTTATTGTAGACTCAAGTTTTCATCAGACGAGGCTGAAGTGCCAGTTGCGCGAAAACGGAGTCTCTTAATACGGCCACGCGTCCTAAAGTTTAGAAAACGCTTTCAAATATGCATACAGAACGGGTAATCTGGCATCTGCTTCGTGTGGGATTAAGTCACTGCCGTCTTCTTTCTGAAAATTGTATTAGAAATACACTTCAAACGCAGCTGTTAGGGCTCAAATTTAAGCCCCGGGAAATAATTCCCCTTCTGAAATGCGTGGGCAGCAGCATTTTGACAGTCTCGGCCCTAAGAAAAGCCTTTAGTGCCGGGAAAATGGTTTCGCGGGACACTCTTTGTTACAGTCACGACAGGAACTGGAGCGTCTGCAGATCTCTGTGCAGTTTGTGTTCGAAGCTTTCGAGCTAGTAAGAAAATTCTTTTGAAATCTTTTTTCACAGCACCTTTGCTGTGTGTTACACATTATGGTTTTCATTAGTACTGATACTTTGTTCTTTTTGTATTTGAAAAAGGAGTAGCAAAATCGCCCAGCCTCAATTCTTCTTCTTTCTGGGTTCCCAGCCTCAATTGGCTTTGCAGGCTTTGGTGAATGGCGCTGCTCTGGTACATTCCCATTAGACACCAGGGGCGCCATAATGTAAAATGATTCCAAACTGTTTTGGATTCTGAACTCCTAACGCCAAATTTGCGTTACCACCAACAAAGAACCAGAAGTAGACTCAACACAAAAAGTCAAGCCCGGAAGCACTACACTGATTTGCTTGGCCCTCAAGCTGATCTGGTAGTTACGGGGGTGTTACCTTGTTCCATTTGGTGGAAGTAAAGCCTCCATGGCCACAACCGCAGTTCACTCTCTCCAACTGTCCTTCTATTGCACCTCTTACATAACCGAAAAATGCTAGGGCACACACCACGCATACAATAGGAGAGACAAACATTCTCAGAAATCGGCTCTGCCAGATGTGCTTGCAGGTAGAAGGCGTGCTTTAAACGGCAGCCTTTATACGCCATTGCTTCACTAACCTCATAAGTTGATATAGTGTAATACCTCGGAATGCCTTGAGGCATGAGTGCATGTGCCACACTTCCAAAATGCTACTTCCAGGGGTGGAAGCAGGCTGGAACGTTTTGGAGCAGGGCTGGGAGCAGCAAGCTGACCGTTTGGAGCAGCTCTGAAGCCGCAAATACGCTCTTTTGGAGCAGCAAATACGCTCTTTTGGAGCAGCAATAACTATTTTGGAGTCGCCTCAGAGCATGAAATTTGTAGTTTAAACGCGATAGCGTTTAGGGCCCCGTGTCGCAGAAAATCCGGTGTCGGCGTCGGCATTGCCGCCCGCGGCCGAGAAATCATCCCCAACAACGTAGGCCCTTCAAATATATTTTCCCACTAAAGTTGCTCACACTTTGTGTTGCCTTCTTTACAAAGTTATTCCTCCGAATTTTGAGAATGCCAGCCCACAAACAATTCATGAAACAAAACACCGACAGCGCATGCCTTTTATGCTAATATTCTCAGGCTGAAATATTAAAGGTGCAAAAATAAAGAAGGCCAGCCCATAAAAGAGCCCGCGTTTCTACCAGAAAGCGCGCCTTTGTGCATAGCGTTCACCGCCAGCGTTTCCGGTAAACATTACGGTTACATAAGCTGCAGTTGCTGGGAAGTGTGAAAAAGAGTCAAGGATCTTTGAATGCTATCGCGTTCCACTCTTGAAGGCGAAGCTTAAGCGTCCTCCAAATTTTGTAGCAGATAAAGTGAGTTTTGGAGCGGGTCGCCGTCCTACGAACATTTAAATTAGCAAGCTTTTGCTTTCAACAAATACTAACGCTAAGACAAAAATTATGTGCCAAGGTGAAATTTCTGTGGAACATTCCATGGTCTTCTTGCCAAGCAAGTGAAAAAAAGAAGTGTAATCAATCTGCAGCTATAGGGACCTGTAACGGCAGTGCCAGTTCTAGTAACAATCAGGGCGAGAACACAACAAAATAGCAGCGAAAATCTATTTATAGTGAGCATAAGAGGCATGAAATACATAGCAAGAACCAGTACTTGCACTTGAGCATAAAGAAACAAGTACAAAGCAGCTCTAAAGTAGCGCAAGTGTAAATGTAAATTGGAATGTAAATCTAGTCGTACTTTATCAACAAATAACTGGAAAAAAGAGCACTGTTACAAACGACTAGCACTGCGTTCAAGGTGCTTTGTCTCTCATACTTTCTATGCCAGCTATGTGCCAGTCTAAGGAACAAGTCTTCTCTAAACAAAACAAATAGTGTCCGAGTAAAATAGAACGCATCTGATTAACTACAGCAGTATTTCAAGTTGAAAATTGCACTTTCAGGTACAAGGCACTATGAGTAGTCAATAAATTTAAATGAACACTTAAGATATCGGCTTAATAGAAGCTTAATAGCGAACGTCGAAGTAGCTAGGCGTAGTGTTGGGGTGCTGGTGGCTATGGCTGCCAGTGGATCTGCGTGCGAAAGCGCCGGCATGAGGCAGCGAGATAATCAAAATGGCGGCGGTGGTGGCTTTGATTATGCTGTTTCACAGCTGCGGTCACGGGACATAGTCCCGAACACCGGATGCGCAGGATTCTTGCGTCGAAATTTGAGACGTTCTTATACATTGACTCTATGCGGTACGTGGTGTTGCCACGAAGCCGTCCGAATTCTCGGGCATGTAGGGCATGGAGGCACCGCTTGGGAGCGAGTCGGCGCAATAATGCGTTTTGGAGCAGGATGGAGCACGAAAAGCGGATTGGCGCAGCGTGGCGCCAATGGCGCAGCACTTCCACCCCTGAGTTACGTCGCTATAAATCTGGTGAACAAAGGTCGCAGTTTCACGCGAAAGACGAAGAATTGATTCTGATGACAAATTATTACACAACTCGAAGTAAGCGTTGTAATATTATCGGCCGTGTAACGTTGTAAATGGCCACTTACTAACTGAGGTAACAAGCATGGTGTCACGCGCGCACAGGCCAACATGACCACATCTCACTCAATGACTTCCGACGCTCTCTACCAAAACGCTGGCGTTAGAGGAAGCGCGACAGCAGCGGCGAACGAATTACCTTTCGTGCTACCCGTCGCTTCAAGTTGAATTAAGTGGCGAGAACGCAGCGCACACGAAGTCGTCAGCCCTCGGCGCGCCTAGACTTTGTACTCACCGCATACTTTGTACTCCTGCTGCCTTGCGGTTGTTGGAAGACGGCGCGCTTCCTCTCCGCCTTCCTTCCTTCCTGGGGCACGCGAGATCAGGCAATCATCCTTCCCGGCTCAGCGTCGCACGCTTTCGCTCACACCTGCAGCATACGATGCGTGGACGCGTTGTTATGTCACTTGTAGTTTATGTGGAACATCACAGTGGCAACCGAAATTCACCTTGAGTGCACATAATTTCCTTCGCAATAAAATGGATGCACTACCGAACAGCGACAATTGCTGGCTGGCTGACTGGCTGAATATTTCATACGAAGTGTCTAAAGCTACGTCAGACGTATACGAGCGAAAAGTCCAGTTTGTGGTACAAAGGTACGGCGGAATGGTGAATCCACAAAGAGAACGGTCTTCGGCAACCGAATTCCGCGAAGCTTTGCACCACCTTCGCCGCACAGCGGTTAAAATACGTACTGAGTTGCTTATCATACGCGCATACCTTCCCGTCCTCACATGTGCGAGCTAGGAACCTGCGCAAACTAGAGGGAGGAGTGCGTGCTGTGGTGCGGAGGGCTCGCTAATCTAACGAAATTGACGTTTGGAAGCGTCTCTAGGCGTTAAACACGCTGTAAGAGAAGAGGTTAGAGTATAATGTACTTAAAGCGCACAAGAAGTGGCCTTCGAAACGCCAAAATACACAAAAATAATGCCGCAATATCTCTAACAATTTTCAAGCTGTGGTTATATAGCAACTGCAAATACAACCAGGCCCGCAACATTATCAAGTTCCAGCGAGCGCCACAGAAGGCGAAAAGTCAACCACCTCGCGTTCCAGCTTGAAGCGGGTATGTGGAGCTATAGTAATTTGGCTGTATACTTTGATTCGTGATTGTTCTGCTAGGGGTGCTCAGCGCGGCTAAATGTTAGGGAGCCTACATGCAACGCCGTTTTAAAACAACATTGCATGTAGGCTCCCTACTAAATGTTTGATCTATAGATTTGTCTGTAATAATACTCGCAGATAGTTAACATGTAATTTTTTTACAAAATGAGTATGCTACTATTTTAAATCGTAGTTTGTTATCAGAGTCAATGCTTCGTTCATTACTTGAATAAAGGTTTTTGAGGCCTCACCGTGACGTGCGATGAGCAGCCGCCCGTTGGTATCGATTGCACTCGGGCTGATTATTTATTCAAATTGTACGGTGGTATTTTTTTACGAACGGGGTGGTAGTTTCCTCTGAGCGTCTTCATGCGAGTTCGTTTGAAAGCCAGATTTCTTTTAATTACATTAATATCTCGGCCAGTTTATGCGTCAGACAGTCGGTAGCCGCCACCAAGTGAACGTGTTTAATCACGGCAAATTTTATCAGCTGCGCTGTTTCACTGGTATTAAGGGCGGCGCGGCTGCCATCATTAGCGATATATCGTGCCTGGTCGCGTAATGACGTGTTGCTTGAAAAAAAATGCGCAAGCTAGCACAAACTATATTCGCTGGATCCGCGCACAGTCTCCTTAGAGACTGCCCACGAAAGCGGATTAACCTTAGAGTCTCTGGACATGCGCGCCGATGAGTAAAAAAGCACTGCTTCACATTTTAAACGTTGAATTGCTTTGCGACCGAGGCAGATAAAGCAGATTTCTCTAGTATTTTCTTAAAAATGAAAAACAGTAGTTACATGGCTATTGCTCTTCAAAGTCGATGCAAACGCGGCTCATCTTATTTGCCGTTTCTAAAATTCCTAACACCGAGTACAACATAAATAGTAAATAGTTTTGGCGATTTCTGCATAAATGATGCACTGCGATAAATTCCCTGCGAATTACTGCCAAAGGTACTTCCAGCGATCCATTTAAATCAATTTTGTATGAAACATAATGATATGACTGTGCGTATTACTCGTATTTGACAGAAACCAATGTCACGTAATCGTGGCTTGACTAAGCACAGCCCACAAAAGGACGCCATTGGGAGATGTGCACACTCGAAACAGTCAGTCAGTCAAATAACTTCATTTAAAGGCCCTGCGAGTTTGTGTGACGGGCAAATGGTCCCGCCTAGGTGACGGCCAGGAGCTCTTGAGCCCTGGCGGCTTCCTCGGCCCGCTGGACAGCCCAAAGTTGATCGTCAAGGGCAGAGCTGAGCAACACAGTCTCCCAGCGCACGCGGAGGCGATCGCGAGAGGCTGCATCCCCATTATTGTACTATGTGCTTTTCTGTCATGAAGCATTGTGTGCACTGTTCTTAGTCGGACATGAATCACAAACTCACCCACGCTACCACCATAGTATTTGAGGCTCTTTTTTCTTTCGACTTTAGCTTCCAGGACGCGGCTCATATTTTTTCACCCCTTTCGGTTCCATTGTGTCTGGACGTACAAGACAACAGTGTATGGATCACCACTGTAAGTAACAACAAGGGCCAGGATTTTCACAAGGTATTTTTCTGAACACTTCGCCTAGAACCACGATTTGTTCATTTTTGGAGTAAATTTTGTTTCACATTTTTTTCCTTGTATGTTTGGTCATGGCTTCACAATTTCTCTTTTTGAGAAGACGACAAAGAGAGTTGATTGGTCTGGAAGCTGCCCATGCCAAACCATGAGAAGCTCAACAGTCATTATATTACCAACAGGTCCTCTTGAACTCCCTGCCTCCCCACGAAATGCTTGCAAGTTTACCAGATGGAGGCGTTTGAGTCCTACACAAGAAAGAACCAGTTTACAGTTTTTCATCATACCGAGAAGTAAGGCTAAAAGTTTACATACGCCCTGACTTGCCTTTAGGGTCATTTCGTGACAAACGGACAAGTAACATGTCGAAGCCAGAGTGTTTCTTTTCTAGTCTTTGCAACCGCGATGACTAGAACAGAAACAGTGTAGCAAGCTCTTTCTCGCTAATGCATAAACTATGTCATCTGCTATTTGCAAATCAGCTAGGCGGGAAATACCGCAACGTATCCCGTGCTCCCTCAGAACGTTAATTTCTTACATGAAAATGAGAAGAATTTTAAAACGATCGAAAGCGCTCAACGCAATTTTGAAGAAATGTCACTTCATGGTGACTGAATATCTGGCACTCACTGCTACGTGGTTTATGAACAATTAAGATAAAATAATTACCTAGGCTAGCCCTGCACAGTAAGAGAGAGAGCTAGAAAAGGCAAGCTCACATAGCTGGCCTGTTCTACATTTCAAAAACATGACAAATAACTCAAAACAATTTTTATTTCTCTTTAAACAGCAGATAACAGACTGAGCACAGTTTTTTCCCAAAAGGTTTCTGGAATATACTTGGGTAATTATAAGTTCAGCTTAACATTCAGCCAATGAACAGTGGAAGAGCAAGGAGAGCCTCAGCGTGGGAACTTGTCTTGGTCACGGCCTTCACAAGTACGTTTGCTTGTTTAAACCTTGGTTCCAAGCTGAAGTTTCCTTACTCAACTCTCTTATCTTATTACAACCACTTTGCCATGTTTGAACGAAACATAAATTGAGATTTTGTTTAGCACGAAACCGTAAATGCGTACTATAGGGATCTGCGAGCATTAACTCGGCTTGCTTATATGTTTATTTGGTGTCCTTATTCTAATACAATCTCTGCAGAAGTCCTTGTCGGCGCCGTTGTCTCCCTAACGTTCCTTGCTTTTCTATGAGTACTTCACATGTGTCAAAGCCTTTACTGCCGCAGCTGAACACTAAAGGTGCTGCAGAAATATCAAGAGACGACAATATGTGCTGGAAAGTTTTGCACAACGTATTTTTTTTTTTGCCTACACTGCGTGCTTCTCGCCTACGTGTTATGAAAGGAATGGGACATTGCACTTCGGGCTTATCTGCCCCTCGGTCTGCGTTCGTGCTCTTGCTCGGCACGCGCTCGTGCCACTGCTCCCGCGTTTGTGGTCGTCTGGTTTTACAGCTGACTGCGTTGCCGCGTAGAATTTGACTTCTCTTCTGTCGTCGTAATGGGGAGGCTGCGTTTACGGGGGTATGAGCCATTGCTTAAACGGGTATGAGCTATTCATTGTCTTACTACGTAATGGATAGATTTAATTTTGAAGCAATTTTATGGAGATCCATCAAGAATGAATGCGCTCGGGAAAGGGCTTGTCGTCGACGTGCCGATTCTAGCATGAGGGCTTCCGAAGCCCATGTCAAACGTCAGTGGAGAGCCGTGGACCCTGAGTTGCGGGAGCGCGATGTTGAGGCCAACGTCAGTGTTTTCTTGCTCTCGAGGGAACCAACAAACGGTGGTGCACGCATCGCCGACTTCCGCGGTGCGACGGCCACGTTTTAACGCGATTTCCTCAACAGGAACTCAGAGCCAGCTGCAGTGCGTGTGACCGGCTGTGGTTCGAGCAGAACGTAGTATTCGCCAGTCCAATTCGCTCGGAGGAACACCCAAGAAACACACGAAAATATTCGCTTACCCCATTTCCTCGAGAGGGGAGGGGCTATTGATTTTTTTTAAAATCTGGCTGAAATCGTAAAAAGCAGACAATAGAAAGGTTTAGCTTGTCCGGTATTCGAGTAAACGCGAGCGCACCGGGCGTTGGGACGTTTTGCCGGAACCGTAAACGTGAGCCGCCTGTATGGTGCTGCCACCTGGTGGCGCAGAAATAAACAGAAAAAAAACAGCTAATATTGCATTGACCATTTGTATTCTACTTCTCTGCTGGTGTAAATTTCCGGCGGCAGCACTATTACACCGCTGTCGAACATTTACACCAGCACCGAAGTAGAATACACTTGGTCACTGCAATATTAGCTGTTTTTTGTCTGTTTGACTTCTGCGCCACCAGGTGGCAGCACCATACAGGCCGCTCACGTTTACGGTTCCGGCAAAACGCCCCAACACCCGGTCCGCTCGCGTTTAAACGATTACCGGAGAAGTTAAACCTCTGTAATATACGTATAGTGCAAAACACGGCAAGCAAAACCGCATAGACTTTCTCACTATAACACCTAGAGGGTAATCTCGCGCCACCGTCAATGCTAGTTTCTTAAAGGGCGCCGTGACCTCATGGGAATGACGGGATATGTGTCTGCGAGGCTTGTGTTGGCTGGTGTTGAACGAGGCTTCGTCTAAAACGTGGATATCGGTACACAAATTCAGCGTTCTTAAAATAAAATCCACATAAACGGCTTTCATTCCCTCATATTACATCTTTCAATTAAGTTTACTCACCTACAATGCAGGATCAAGCGAAGAGAAGGAAGAACAGATGACAAGTTGTGCCAAGCGAGCGATAATCGTGTCGTCTGCCCTCCATCTTTAGCGGCCAGCTGATACCTTTACGTTTCATATAATTGTGCATCCAAAGTAAGTCCCTCAAAATTAAATAAAACATGTTTTTGTGTAATAATAAAGCTAAAGCAGTCTTTTACATGCTGTTTAGCAGGAAATCAATCAGTGTGACACACGGAACGGTGCTAGCCAGACGTGTCTTCAAGGCTTTCTTGACTCTCCGAGAATGATGCCAATTCGAAGTCACAATATACCGGAATTCCCATGGATACCACAGCGCACCAGCGCCAGTTTTCCCTCTAGATAATATAGTGAGAAATTCTATGCAAAACCCTATTCAACTACACTACGAGGGTAGCCTAGCAACTACACTGCATGAAACTACACTACGAGGGTAGCCCAGCATGAGCACAGTTTTCTGAAGCTTCGTTCTCTCTTCATTAAACGGTGCGCCGAATGCGATGAGACATATTCGCTCGATTTCAGCATTCCATTGTTTTGAATAGATGGCTATCTGTTTCTATATGTTGCAAGCCCAGTGACTGACAGAATTGGGTACACCTGACCTACACGATAGTTGTAAGCACGTACTGTTTCATTCACCATTGACAATAAACAGTGCATATGCTTACTAGTTTGAAGTGTTTTCTTTTTTTTGCCAGTTCAGGTCTCTCGGTCACCTGATGATATCATAACGCTATCTGTAGCCATGTTAGTGTACCGTACACAAGAACACCACCCCGACAGCGGTAAGAAAACGCCCAAAACTAGCAAGCGAGCAACGCGACCAGACCCACCAGCTGCTACCGTAGCGGCCATATTGCTCACTCCATAATGATGATGATGATGATGATATTAGTATTGATTTTCACAGTGCCACCTCTCGGTGGTTTACTTCAGTTCCCAACGCTACCACTACTGTTTATTTTCATTGAATTGTTGAAGGAGCAGTTTCCCGTCTCGAAGTATTATAGTTGTTCTGTGGTAGAACTTGGGAAGCCTGAATTATCCCAGATGCTTGTATCGTGCCACTTATTTAGGTCAGCCTTA
This sequence comes from Dermacentor silvarum, assembly GCF_013339745.2. Lineage (NCBI taxonomy): Eukaryota > Metazoa > Arthropoda > Arachnida > Ixodida > Ixodidae > Dermacentor > Dermacentor silvarum. Next base: position 80,635,861 of record NC_051155.1, on the reverse strand, counting down.
TCAGGATGGACTTAGGCTGGTCCATAAAATGTGTATACCTCCTGGAGTTAAAGCATTTTTCTTCAAATTGGATTCGGATACACTTCCCGTTAAAGCCTGCTGAAGCTCGAGGGGCTGCTTTGTGCCCTGGTCGCCTAACTGTCGACTTTGTGCACATGCCTGGATCATATATCACAGTTTCATAGATTGTAGAAGTACAATATTTTTGCGGGACATACTCCAAAAGACGCTTAGAAAAGATATTGACATTACGTCATACTCAATTACGTTTGTACAGTTTAAAAATACTGGCGGTCCTCCCTATGAAATGTTAATAGTATTGGGTTTATATAGCCTCTGGACATCTAGACTGTGTGATCGACTTGCTGAAAGTCCGCGATCTACACGATCATCTGTCGTGGAAGTTCAGCTTATGTGAGAAGTGTGTACGCTGCTCAGGAACCTCCGATTGACTGGGTGTACTTGTTGGACACATGCCTGTCTTGCCCGAGTTCTGAGTGTAGTGATGTTCGCTTTGTAATATACATCCATTTTCCTTAAAAAGGAAAACAAGTCCAGCAGTGGAGTTCATGTACAGTCTCTGTTATACACGCTTCCCGGGTAAACGTTTTTTTTCGATGTAACTTCTTTTTCTTATTCTTGCGATAACAATTATATGGACACTCCAGGCGGTTACCGTCGCCGTGAGGTTCTGTATGAAGTCCACGGGCGATAAAATCGTTTCAATGCGCGGTATGCTTTATGTGCGAGTGAAAGCGTGTGACGGTGAGCCGGCTATCGTGGCTCAATCCAGCATAGCGCAAGACGTGGAAGTAGTGTGGTGACCATAGGTTAGTGAGGTCTCGGATTTCTCTCAATTTGAAGAGATAAGTAGTAAAATTAGTCAAGAGGGAACAGGCCAACATACACGCAGTAAGGGTAAAAGCAGACCAATTCAGGCTGGTGCTCATGAACTAATATGCCGCTTTAGCAGAGGAAGATGATCATAGAGGTAATGAATGAAACCGCACCTAGGCTTATTTCAGAAGCAGCAATTGCAGTGGGAGATAAGGCACCAATTAGGGCAACCAGTAGGTAAGCTTTCTCATGTAATAAACGACCTATTAAAGAAACGACAAATCTGAAAATGTCCAACTCAAGAGATCAGATAGAAATTGTAGAACTGTCAAAGCTGATGAACAAGAAGAATGCAAGGGATATTCGAAATGATAATGTGGGAAAGATTGAGGAAGCAGTTAAAGATGGGTGCAACATGAAATCAGTGAGAAAACTTGGCATATGACAGGACAAGATGCATGCACTGAAAGATAAGCAGGGTAATATCATCAGCAATTTCGATGATATAGTAGAAGCAGAGGAAAATTTATATACTGCCATGTACAGTTCCCAGAATAGCCAAGCTACCTTCATTCGAAGTAGGGAGGAACAGGACGCAGAGTCTTCTTCTATAACTAGCGATGAAGTTAGAAGGGCCTTGCAACACGTGACCCAAGGAAAAGCGGCGGGAGAAGATGGAATAACAGTCGATTTATTCCAAGATGGAGGAGACATCGTGCTTGAAAAGCTTGCCGAACTTTATACGCAGTGCCTTATGACTTCAAGTGTACTGGAGAGCTGGAAGAATGTCATGATTATACTAATCCATAGGAGAGGAGACGTCAAAGAATTGAAGAATTATAAACCCATTAGCTTGCTTTCCGTATTGTAAAAGATATTCACGAAGTTATTTTGCAATGTAATCAAGGCAACACTTAACTTCAGCCAACCAAGAGAACAGGCTGGCTTCAGGAAGGGATATTCTACGATGGATCACGTGCACTTCGTCAGTCAGGTATACGTAAAATCTGCGGAGTGCAATCAACCTCTCTACATGGCTTTCATTGATTATGAAAAGGCATTTGATTCAGTAGAGATACCATCAGTCATAAAGGTATTGCATAATCAAGGAGAACATGAGGCATATTTATTTTTTTATTTATATCGTAGTCTCAATCGCCCGAAGGCTTAGAGAGAGGAGGGGCCAGAACAAATGTAAGTTTTAATGGCGGTCTTGAAGTTCTTGGAGTCAGAGATGGCAGTGATGAAGGCAGGAAGGCGGCTCCAGTATTCCGAGGTTCGTGGTATAAGTGGGTCAGAGTAAATTTTTGTGCATAAAAGGGGCGCACCAACATTCTGGGAATGATCAATGCGAGATTATACGTACGGGATGGCCGACGGAGTAATTCTTCCCTAAGTTTGCGATCGAGGTAAACTATTTTGTGGAAGAGGCACAGTCGAGAACACTTTCGGCTCAGAGTGAGGTCTGGTAGGTCAACAGTTAGTTTTATTAAGGAGACACTAGAATAGCCACTATAGTTAGAAAATATAAACCGGGAGCTGCGATTCTGGACAAGCTCTAAAAGGTTTGTTAATGTTACCTGGTCAGGATCGCAAATTGAGCAGGCATACTCAAGTTTGGTTCGGACCAAGGTCTTGCAAAGTGTGATTTTTGCTGTAGTATTGGCGCATCAAGAGTTGCGACGCAAGAAACCTAGCATAAGATTAGCGTTGTTGATAATATAGTTCACATGCAAAGTCCATGCCAGACTCTGGGCTCTAATGACGCCTAGATATTTGTAAGAAGTCATGGCGGTTAGTGGTGTGTTATTAAGAGTGTAGTCAGCAGGATTATTTCAGTAAGGCACTCGGGACACGCGCATACTCTTACACTTGTTAATATTTAGTTTCATTAACCAATCGGAACACCAGCGGGAAATACTATCAAGGTCAGTCTGTAATGCCGTACGATCACAGGGGTTAGAAATTATGCGACATATTGCACAATCACCAGCAAACAGTCCTATAGAAGAAGAAACTTGGGTAGGCGGATCAGTGATGTATGAGAAAAAGTAGCGGTCCTAAAACCGACCCCTGAGACACCCCTGATGTTACTGAAGCGAAAGAAGAATCATAACCGTTAGCCTAAAAATATTGAAAGCGGTTAGAAAGAAAGCATTAAATCCAACTTAGGACATTGGAATCTAGGTTCAACCTGTAAAGTGTAAGAAAGAGTAGCTGATGTGAGACTGAACGGCATGCCGTAGCGAAATCTAGAAAAATACAGTCGACAACCAACCATTATCAAGAGCGTGAAATGAGTCGTTTGTAAATAACAAAGGCATTCACAAGGAAAATATTTTTAAAACCATGTTGACAAGTAGAGAAAATAAATTAGATTCACGAAAACATACCACATGTGCATAGGTGACGTGTTCCATAAGCTTGCAAGGCATACTGGTCAATGATATCGGTCTGTAGTTCAGTGGAGAGTAAAAAAACACCTTATTTGTGCAAAGCAACCACTCTTCCCACCTTCCAATCACTTGGTATGGTGCAACATTGCAATTACTGTGAGAAAATCTCGCAAAGAATCAATGATGAATACATTGATGTACACTTCAAGAACTTTGAATAATTACCGTCAGGGCCAGCACAGCTAGAGACCTTGAGATTTCAATTAAACGAGAAATACTAGTTCAATCAAACACAATAGATGCATAAGAAAAAAACTTGAGTCGGGATAATCAGGATATACAACAGTATTATTAGGCGAAAAAAACGAGATAAATGCATTATTTAATATGTCACAACAATCCTTGTTTTACAGGAACGCCACTAGTATCACAAAGTTCAATCAAAGTTTCATTTTGCTATTGACTGCGCACCACAATTTTCGAGGATTGTCACATAAAAGTGGTAGTAGTGTGTTACGATAGAAGTCATCCTTAGCGGTGCTATAGCCTGTTTGTACTCGTTATCTGCGTTAGTGTAAGCAAACCAGCATGAGGCATCTGTGGTTCTTTTGTGCGCCGAAATAACCTTTTTTTTATTTAGTACCCGCTTAAGTTGTGCGTTAAACCAAGGTTCTGAAGATTTACTTGTAATACACTTCAGTTGTAATACACTTCAGTGGGATATAACGGTCCATTAGGCACACCCTTCAGCGAAAGTATACGGACCAAGAGTTGCGCGATAAAGACAATTTTTACCTGTGCCTGTGAACGCAACTTAACATTCAGGACTGCAGTCCCAACTTGGCATTGCGAACCTTTCAGTGTACTCTTGAACAGGGGTTTATCCAGATTTTCGATTTTTGGGGGTGTTACCATAGCATGGGGGGCGTGGATACGAACTTTGCTTTTTTATTTTTTCGGGCGAAATGCGGGGTGGAGGCGGGGGCTAGCGCTTTTTACCACGTTGTTTTATCTAATGAAGGATTAACACTTATTTCAACAAATGGGGACGGAAAGCTGCTATAGTTAGCAGAAGTACACTAAGGAACCTTTTAAGCAAGCTTACTAAACCGCATCTTACAAGGGATTTCGTCCTTGTTGGTGCATGTCGAGCTGATTTTGTTGCGTAAACAATACTACAACGAAGGTGGAGACAGGCAGGCACGAACGAGCGCTGTATAGAAGGCCAAAATGTGTGCCTAGTTTTTCGGATTTTAAATTCAGTACTATATTTAAAATAAATAGCCATGGCATTCTGTCACCATGTTTGAAAATTTCAAGAACATAAGGGACAGCGTTTAGAGTTTTCACTTGATTCCACGAAGTTTATTCGCTTTTTCTATGCAGAACAACGTGAAGAAAGTTCTTAATCTGCAAGTCTTATTGAAATAACAAAGTGGAGACGTTTTCAAACTAAGTACATATCACTTTGCACGAGAAAAAAATACCAAGCACAATAGACATGGAGAACCCATTACCTTGAACAATACATAAAAATATACCAAACTAAGAACAAAAAAAAGCCGGCGCACCCCACGCCCTGTGTGAATCGTATTATGCGAAGCGGTATGCGGGAGCCTACCAAGTTAACAAACGACCATGAAGCACTAAGACTTAGGCGGTGCTTCATGACCTACATGACACGCATGTCACTTATCATTATGTTCGTCATACACCCTTGTCATACTATGCCAATTTTATTCATACGATGTTA